>NC_052160.1:61070280-61251245 GCF_902713615.1 Scyliorhinus canicula | reverse complement strand
CTGTGTGCTGTGAGTGACCAGTCTCTGTGCTGGGAGTGACCAGTCTGTGTGCTGGGAGTGACCAGTCTGCCTGCTGGGAGTGACCAGTCTCTGTGCGGGGAGGGACCAGTCCTTCTGCTGGGATTGACCAGCCTCTGTGCTGTGCGTGACCAGTCTCTTTGCTGGGAGTGATCAGTCTGTGTGCTCGGAGTGACCAGTCTCTGTGCTGGGAGTGACCAGTCTCTGTGCTGCGAGTGACCAGTCTGTGTGCTGGTAGTTACCATTCTGTGTGCTGGGACTGACCAGTCTGTGTGCTGGGAATGTCCAGTCTGTGTGCTGGGAGTGACCAGTCTCTGTGCTGGGAGTGACCGGTCTGTGTGCTGGGTGTGACCACTCTGTGTGCTGGGAGTGACGAGTCTGTGAGCTGGGAGTGATAGGTCTGTGTGCTGGGAGTGACCAGTCTCTGTGCTGGGAGTGACCAGTCTCTTTGCTGGGAGTGACCAGTCTGTGTGCTGGGAGTGTCCAGTCTCTGTGCTGCGAGTGACCAGTCACTGTGCTGGGAGTGACCAGTCCCTGTGCTGGGAGTGACCAGTCTGTGCTGGGAAGGACCAGTCTGTGTGCTGGGAGTGACCAGTCTCTGTGCTGGGAGTGACCAGTCTGTGTGCTGGGAGTGACGAGTCACTGTGCTGGGAGTGACCAGTCTGTGCTGGGAGTGACCAGTCTCTGTGCTGGGAGTGACCAGTCTCTGTGCTGGGAGTGACCAGTCACTGTGCTGGGAGTGACCAGTCTCTTTGCTGGGAGTGACCAGTCTGTCCACTGGGAATGACCAGTCTGTGTGCTGGGAGTGACCAGTCTCTGTGCTGGGAATGACCAATCTGTGTGTTGGGAGTGACCAGTCTGTGCTGGGAGTGACCACTCTGTGTGCTGGGAGTGACCAGTCTGTGTGCTGGGTGTGACCAGTCAATCTGCTGGGAGTGACCAGTCTGTGCGCTGGGAGTGACCAGTCTCTGTGCTGCGAGTGACCAGTCTGTGTGCTGCAACAGACCGGTCTGCTTGCTGGGAGTGACCAGTCTCTGTGCTGGGAGTGACCAGTATGTCCGCTGGGAGTGACCAGTCTGTGTGCTGGGAGTGACCAGTCTGTGTGCTGGGAGTGACCAGTCTGTGTGCTGGGAGTGACCAGTCTGTGTGCTGGGAGTGACCAGTCTGCCTGCTGGGAGTGACCAGTCTCTGTGCGGGAAGGGACCAGTCCTTCGCTCGAAGTGACTAGTCTTTGTGCTGGGAGTGACCAGACTGTGTGCTGGGACTGACCAGTCTGTGTGCTGGGAGTGACCAGTCTGTGCTGGGAGGGACCAGTCTGTGTGCTGGGAGTGACCAGTCTCTGTGCTGGGAGCGACCAGTCTGTGTGCTGGGAGTGACCAATCTGTGTGCTGCGGCAGACCGGTCTGTGTGCTGGAAGTGACCAGTCTTTGTGCTGGGAGTGACCAGTCTGTGTGCTGGGAGTGACCAGTCTGTGTGCTGCAACAGACCGGTCTGCGTGCTGGGAGTGACCAGTCTCTGTGCTGGGAGTGACCAGTATGTCCGCTGGGAGTGACCAGTCTGTGTGCTGGGAGTGACCAGTCTGTGTGCTGGGAGTGACCAGTCTGTGTGCTGGGAGTGACCAGTCTGTGTGCTGGGAGTGACCAGTCTGCCTGCTGGGAGTGACCAGTCTCTGTGCGGGGAGGGACCAGTCCTTCGCTCGAAGTGACTAGTCTTTGTGCTGGGAGTGACCAGTCTGTGTGCTGGGACTGACCAGTCTGTGTGCTGGGAGTGACCAGTCTGTGCTGGGAGGGACCAGTCTGTGTGCTGGGAGTGACCAGTCTCTGTGCTGGGAGTGACCAGTCTGTGTGCTGGGAGTGACGAGTCACTGTGCTGGGAGTGACCAGTCTGTGCTGGGAGTGACCAGTCTCTGTGCTGGGAGTAACCAGTCACTGTGCTGGGAGTGACCAGTCTCTTTGTTGGGAGTGACCAGTCTGTCCACTGGGAATGACCAGTCTGTGTGCTGGGAGTGACCAGTCTCTGTGCTGGGAGTGACCAGTCTGTGCTGGGAGTGACCACTCTGTGTGCTGGGAGTGACCAGTCTGTGTGCTGGGTGTGACCAGTCAGTCTGCTGGGAGTGACCAGTCTGTGCGCTGGGAGTGACCAGTCTCTGTGCTGGGAGTGACCAGTCTCTGTGCTGCGAGTGACCAATCTGTGTGCTGCGACAGACCGGTCTGTGTGCTGGAAGTGACCAGTCTTTGTGCTGGGAGTGACCAGTCTGTGTGCTGGGAGTGACCAGTCTGTGTGCTGCAACAGACCGGTCTGCGTGCTGGGAGTGACCAGTCTCTGTGCTGGGAGTGACCAGTCTGTGTGCTGGGGGTGACCAGTCTGTGTGCTGGGAGTGACCAGTCTGTGTGCTGGGAGTGACCAGTCTGCCTGCTGGGAGTGACCAGTCTGCCTGCTGGGAGTGACCAGTCTCTGTGCGGGGAGGGACCAGTCCTTCGCTCGAAGTGACTAGTCTTTGTGCTGGGAGTGACCAGTCTGTGTGCTGGGACTGACCAGTCTGTGTGCTGGTAGTTACCATTCTGTGTGCTGGGACTGAACATTGTGTGTGCTGGGAATGTCAAGTCTGTGTGCTGGGAGTGACCAGTCTGTGTGCTGGGAGTGACCAGTCTCTGTGCTGGGAGTGACCAGTCTGTGCGCTGGGAGTGACCAGTTTGTGTGCTGGGAGTGACCAGTCTGTGTGCTGGGAGTGACGAGTCTGCCCTCTGGGAGTGACCAGTCTCTGTGCTGGGAGTGACCAGTCTCTGTGCAGGGAGGGACCAGTCTGTCTGCTGGGATTGACCAGTCTCTGTGCTGTGAATGACCAGTCACTGTGCTGGGAGTGACCAGTCACTGTGCTGGGAGTGACCAGTCTGTGCTGGGAGTGACCAGTCTCTGTGCTGGGAGTGACCAGTCACTGTGCTGGGAGTGACCAGTCTCTTTGCTGGGAGTGACCAGTCTGTCCACTGGGAATGACCAGTCTCTGTGCTGTGAGTGACCAGTCACTGTGCTGGGAGTGGCCAGTCTGTGTGCTGGGAGTGACCGGTGTGTGTGCTGGGTGTGACCAGTCTGTGTGCTGGGTGTGACCAGTCTGCGTGCTGGGAGTGACCAGTCTGTTTGCTGGGAGTGACCAGCCTGTGTGCTGGGAGTGACCAGCCTGTGTGCTGGGAGTGACCAGTCTGTTTGCTGGGAGTGACCCGTCTGTGCTGGTAGTGACCACTCTCTGTGCTGGGAGTGACCACTCTGTGTGCTGGGAGTGACCAGTCTCTGTGCTGGGAGTGACCAGTCTGTGTGCTGGGAGTGACCAGTTTGTGTGCTGGGAGTGACCAGTGTGTGTGCTGGGGGTGACCAGTCTGTGTGCCTGGTGTGACGACTCTGTGTGCTGGGAGTGACTAGTCTGTGTGCTGGGGGTGACCAGTCTGTGTGCTGGGAGTGACCAGTCTGTGTGCTGGGAGTGACCAGTCTGTGTGCTGGGAGTGACCAGTCTGTGTGCTGGGAATGTCCAGTCTCTGTGCAGGGAGTGATCAGTCTCTGTGCTGGGAGTGAGCAGTCTCTGTGCTGGGAGTGACCAGTCTGTGTGCTGGGAGTGACGAGTCTGTGTGCTGGGACTGACCAGTCTCTGTGCTGGGAGTGACGAGTCTGTGTGCTGGGAGAGACCAGTTTTTGTGCTGGGAGTGACCAGTCTGTGTGCTGGAAGTGACCACTCTGTGTGCTGGGAGTGACGAGTCATTGTGCTGGAACTGACCAGTCTCTGTGCTGGGAGTGACGAGTCTGTGTGCTGGGAGCGACCAGTTTTTGTGCTGGGAGTGACCAGTCTGTGTGCTGGGAGTGACCAGTCTCTGTGCTGGGAGTGACCAGTCTGTCCGCTGGGAGTGACCAGTCTGTGTGCTGGGAGTGACCAGTCTGTGTGCTGGGAGTGACCATTTTGTGTACTGGGAGTGGCCAGTCTGTGTACTGGGAGTGACCAGTCTCTGTGCTGGTCGTGACCAGTCTGTGTGCTGGGAGTTACGAGTCTGCCCTCTTGGAGTGACCAGTCTCTGTGCTGGGAGTGACCAGTCTGTGCGCTGGGAGTGACCAGTGTGTGTGCTGGGAGTGACCAGTCTGTGTGCTGGGAGTGACCAGTTTGTGTACTGGGAGTGTCCAGTCTGTGTACTGGGAGTGACCAGTCTCTGTGCTGGTCGTGACCAGTCTGTGTGCTGGGAGTGACGAGTCTGCCCTCTTGGAGTGACCAGTCTCTGTGCAGGGAGGTACCAGTCTGTCTGCTGGGATTAACCAGCCTCTGTGCTGGGCGTGACCAGTCGGTGTGCTGGGAGTGACCAGTCACTGTGCTGGGAGTGACCAGTCTGTGCTGGGAGTGACCAGTCTCTGTGCTGGGAGTGACCAGTCACTGTGCTGGGAGTGACCAGTCTGTGCTGGGAGTGACCAGTCTCGGTGCTGGGAGTGACCAGTCACTGTGCTGGGAGTGACCAGTCTCTTTGCCTCGAGTGACCAGTCTGTCCACTGGGAATGACCAGTCTGTGTGCTGTGAGTGACCAGTCACTGTGCTGGGAGTGACCAGTCTGTGCTGGGAGTGACCAGTCTGTGTGCTGGGAGTGACCAGTCTGTGCTGGGAGTGACCAGTCTCTGTGCTGTGAGTGACCAGTCACTGTGCTGGGAGTGACCAGTCTGTGTGCTGGGAGTAACCGGTGTGTGTGCTGGGTGTGACCAGTCTATGTGCTGGGTGTGACCAGTCTATGTGCTGGGAGTGACCAGTCTGTGTGCTGGGTGTGACCAGTCTATGTGCTGGGAGTGACCAGTCTGTGTGCTGGGTGTGACCAGTCTATGTGCTGGGTGTGACCAGTCTGTGTGCTGGGAGTGACCAGTATGTTTGCTGGGAGTGACCAGCCTGTGTGCTGGGAGTGACCAGCCTGTGTGCTGGGTGTGACCACTCTGTTTTCTGGGAGTGACCCGTCTGTGCTGGTAGTGACCACTCTCTGTGCTGGGAGTGACCAGTCTCTGTGCTGGGAGTGACCACTCTGTGTGCTGGGAGTGACCAGTCTCTGTGCTGGGAGTGACCAGTCTGTGTGCTGGGAGTGACCAGTTTGTGTGCTGGGAGTGACCAGTGTGTGTGCTGGGAGTGACCAGTGTGTGTGCTGGGAGTGACCAGTTTGTGTGCTGGGAGTGACCAGTCTGTGTGCTGGGAGTGACCAGTGTGTGTGCTGGGAGTGACCAGTGTGTGTGCTGGGAGTGACCAGTTTGTGTGCTGGGAGTGACCAGTCTGTGTGCTGGGAGTGACCAGTCTGTGTGCTGGGAGTGACCAGTGTGTGTGCTGGGAGTGACCAGTCTGTGTGCTGGGAGTGACCAGTCTGTGTGCTGGGAGTGACCAGTGTGTGTGCTGGGGGTGACCAGTCTGTGTGCCTGGTGTGACCACTCTGTGTAAACATGGCCCTCTGTGCAGACACCGACACACACGGCGAGTTATCTGTGTAAATTATTTGGCAGGATTCTGCCCCGAGGGCCCCAGCTGTAAATTTATGCAGTAAGTATATAGAGACGTAGGAACATTATAATGGGGGCAGGACATTCAGCACCTCAAACCTGTTCTGTCATTCTGTTGGATCAGTTCCATTTTCCCACTGGTACTCCTTGATGTCCAAAGGTGACACATCTTCAGACAAGATTGATCAATGATTTTCTGACTGCCGATTGAGCATGACATCAGTAAGAATTATTGTGATTGGTCAACAAAACACTCAGCATGTTGGGGGTCAGATAGTGGAGGAGTGCACGGAGGAGGTGGTGAGCTCTCTGTGTCAGTTGGCACTATGTGAGCAGCATCCACATCTCTGAGCCCCAACATTGGAGGTTCAAGTCCCACCCCATGACTTGAGTACAAAACCTAGGTTGATACTCCCAGGGAAGATTTGAGGAAGTGTTGCACTATTAGTGGCGCTGTCTGGATGAGAGACTAAACAGAGGCCCTGCCAGTCTTCTCGAAAGATCCCATGACCCTATTTTGAATAAGAACATGGAAAGTTTTATCCACTGTCCTGACTATTTAATGGGGGGATTGTTGGGTTACGGGTATAGGGTGGATACGTGGGTTTGAGTAGGGTGATCATTGCTCGGCACAACATCGAGGGCCGAAGGGCCTGTTCTGTGCTGTACTGTTCTATGTTCTATGTGTGCTGGGAGTGACCAGTCTGTGTGCTGGGGGTGACCAGTCTGTGTGCTGGGAGTGACCAGTCTGTGTGCTGGGAGTGACCAGTCTGTGTGCTGGGCATGTCCAGTCTCTGTGCTGGGAGTGAGCAGTCTCTGTGCTGGGAGTGAGCAGTCTCTGTGCTGGGAGTGAGCAGTCTCTGTGCTGGGAGTGAGCAGTCTCTGTGCTGGGAGTGAGCAGTCTCTGTGCTGGGAGTACTGCCAATTCACGGACTGCCGCAATCCTCCCACTTGTATGGCCCACTGTATGTTCATTGTAAACCGCGGACTCAAAAACAAAGCATGGACAATTGCTAGCCTGTGATGCTGAGAAGAAATAGGGAGTGAATACACCTCCCAGTGAATCAATATCATGTATTAGATCAGTGCAACTTCATCACGTGTTATAAGTACAATAAATCACAGCTAGCCATGACAAATCTCTCCACTCACAAGTTATCTCGTTTCCTCACTTGTGTAGATATTTATCCAACATCATGTTTGGCTGTGCCTTAATATGTGGAAAAGACAACAAATGTTGAGGGAATAGATTTCTCTGTACACTATTTATCTTGTTGTGGTAGGTAACAAAAGTGCAACCTCCCTGAAATTCTGGGAACCAGAACTTAGCGCATCACTTCATGGGGGTATAGAAATTGAGATAGAGCCCAGGTCCACTGGGATGCTGCCCCATGTGACCCAAACAATTCCAGTGGGATGAGAGTGAGAGTTTTACACCCATGAAGAGGAACTGCTGTTGGGTTCTAAGGTTTCCTGGAGATTCCACTCATGGTGTCGCTTCAAGGCCTAAGATAAAGGCTCAGAGTTGGTGCGACTTCCATGAAGGCCTTCAGGCACCAGCGCTGGTCTTCGGTTCTTCCTGGGCATCAAGTCCACACCCTCCGTTGTTGGTAACCTATAGAACCAGTGCCTGAAGCATGCCTTTGAGGAGTTTATGGGCAATACAAAATTGTCCACAGAAAATGGAGTTCAGCTGCAGACTGATGATGGATTAATAGCATTTTATCTAAAGACAAGGGGTGGGATTCTCCGACCCCCCCACCGGGCCTGTGCTGTGGGGGCACTCTTTCTCTCCGCGTCAGCCTCTGTCGGGCTCCGCCATGGCCGGCGCAGCGAAGAAACCTCCTGCGCATGCGCAAGAAACACGCCGGCAGTTCTGCGCATGCGCCAACTCATGCCAGCCCACAGTGGCCGTTTGACGTCGGTTGGCGCGACTCCAACCCCTCCGGCGCCGACCTAGCCCCCGGAAGTACGGAGGATTCCGCAACTTCCGTGCGGCCCGACGCCGGAGTGGTTCACACCGCTTTTGGCGCTGGCGTTGGGCGGGAGAATCCATTTCCCCAGTGCTACGAATCCCGTTACGGACGCCCAAAATGGAGTCCCTGGGCACTTGTACATTTCCGGCATGATGTGCAATAGGTTCTACTCTGGCAAAGGTGTTAGCGCATTGTCAATGGAAGCCAAAAGTTTACAGATCAGGCCTTCAGTGCAATTAAGGGCAAACGAGTGCACCATGGCTCAGAGTGAAAGCCTTGAGTGAGGTAAGTGGGGAGTTTGGTTGGTGAAGTGATGGATAGAAGGTGTTTGTTTCCCTCTTCTTTTTCTATCTTTCTTACTGATGGAACCATCAATTCATCAGACACGTGTTTCCGAAGTGAATCTTGGCTTTAATCGACTTACTTCAGAGCCAGCCTGTTACCTGTCGATGAACTTGTAGTGACCCAGGCTGACTTTGGACACGGATACTTATACAGCTGCACTAGGGGGAGGAGTCGTGGGCAGAAGCAAAGGTGGAGCCCAGTACAAATTCCTCAGTGCTCCCAGCGCTACTCCCCCTAGTGGTAGGATGGCGCTACTGCGCTTACAATAACAGTGTGAATTATTATATACATTCATATATTACATTCACCACACTTACCCTTTAGCATTTGTTCTTACTCTATGACAGAGAAAGGAGTCAGCTATTTAGTCCGAATCTGGTGAGTGGGTAAGTTCTTCTCTTTCCCTCAGATTTAAAACAGTGCATAACTTGGTGGTTATTTTATAAAATATATAAAAATCACCACAAATAAGTAAATAATTTAATTAAACAATTATTTAGGACACTTTAAAGAAGGTAGCACAGGTGAGGTGTCAAGGCTGCGACATGTGGGAGCTCCTGGATAACGTTGTGTTCAGGGGCAAGCACATCTGCAGTAAGTCTTTGCAGTTTGACGAACTTCGACTCAGAGTCGTTGAACTGGAGGCTGAGCTGCAGACACTGGGAAATATCATGGAGGGACAGAGAGGTACCTGGCCTGCTTTGCTTCAGGAAGTGGTCACACCCATTAGGGTACAGTTTGCTGTGTTGGAAAGTGGCCGGGGAAGCAGGTAAGGGGACCCAGAGGGCAGGAGTGCAGGAGCGTCAGCCTCTGCAGTTGTCCAACAGGTCTGAGGTTCACTCAGCTGGTTAGGATGAAAGTAGGGGCTGCGTTGAGTGTCCGTACCACCGTGGTACAGGAAGCCATTCAAGTGGGGGGGGGCATACGAATGCAGTGGTAGTAGGGGACAGTATGGTGAGAGGATTTGACACTGTTCTCTGTGGCAGGGAGCCAGAGTCCAGGTGGCTGTGTTGCCTGCCCGGTGCCAGGGTTTGAAACATTTGCTCCAGGCTGGAGAGGAAATGCAGTGAGGAGGGGGCAGGATCCCACTGTCGTAATCCATGAGGGTATCAATGACATAGGTAGAAGAAGGTTCTGCATGGTGGGTTTGAGAAGCTAGGTACTAAACTAATATAAACTCCAAGGTTATAATCTCTGGATCATTACCTGGGTACATAAAATTAGAGAGATTACTACATGGCTCAAAAACTTATGTGGGACACGGAAAAGGGAGGTGGTCAATGCAGGATTGAGGGTGTTGTACCTAAATGCACACAGTATATGAAACAAGGTAATGAGCTTGTTGCGCACATTGAAATTGGCCGGTACGATGTTGTGGGCTTCACAGAGACGTAACTGCAAGGGGATGCAGGGGATCTAAATATACAAGGATATGTGTCCTATCGAAAGGACGGGCAGATGGGCAAAGGGCGTGGGGTTACATTGTTAGTAAGGAATGAAGTTAAATCGATAGCAAGGACTGATATAGGATCAGAAGGCATAGAATCACTGTGAGAAGAGTTGAGGAATTGCAAAGGGAAAAAGACCCTGATGGGAGTTATGTACAGGCGCCTAGCAGTAGTCAGGATGTGGACTTCAATACTATACAGGTGGACTGGGAAAATCAGGTTGGTAATGGATCCCATGAAAAGGAATTTGTGGAATGTCTAAGATGTTTTTTGGAGCAGCTTGTGACAGAGTCTACTAGGGAACAGGCAATTCTGGATTTGGTGATGTGTAATGAGGCAGACTTGATTAGGGAACTTAAGGTGAAGGAACCCTTAGGGGGCAATGACTACAATATGGTAGAATTTACCCTGCAGTTTGAGAGGGAGAAGCTGCAACCAGATGTAACGGCATTACAATTAAATAAGGGTAACTACAAAGACATGAAGGAGTTGCTGGCCAGAACTGATTGGAAAAGGAGCCTTAGAGAAGACAGTGGAACCGCAATGGCAGGAGTTTTAAGGGGTTATTCGGGAGGCAGAACAGAAATTCATCCCAAGGAGGAAGAAACATACTAAGGGGAGGACAAAGCATCCATAGCTGACTAGGGAAGTCAAGGACAGCATAAAAGCTAAATAAAAACATACAAAGTGGTGAGGATTAGTGGGAAGCCAGAGGATTGGGAAGCCATTAAAAACGAGCAGAGGACAACTAAAAAAGCAATAAGGGGGGAGATGAATTATGAGAGAAAGGTAGCTAGTAATATAAACGAAGATAGGAAGAGTTTTTGTCAATACATAAAAGATAAGAGAGAAGCAAAAATAGACATTGGACCACTGGAAAATGTGGCTGGAGAAATAATAATAGGAAACAAAGAAATGGCAGACAATCTGAATAGTTACTTTGCATCAGTCTTCACGGTGGAAGACACCAGTGGGATGCCAGAGCTCCAGGAAAACCAGGGGGCAGAGGTGAGTGCAGTGACCATTACTAAGGAGAATGTTCTGGGGAAACTGAAAGGTCTGAAGGTGGATAAATCACCTGGACCAGATGGACTACACCCCAGGGTTCTGAAGAAGATAGCTGAGGAGATTGCAGAGGCATTGGTGATGATCTTTCAGGAATCACTGGGGGCAGGAAGGGTCCCAGAGAACTGGAAAGTGGCCAATGTAACACCACTGTTTAAGAAGGGAGGGAGGCAAAAAATGGGAAATTATAGGTCGGTTAGCCTGACTTTGGTCATTGGTCAGGTTTTAGAGTTCATAATTAAAGATGAGATGGCGGAGTACTTGGAAGTGCATAATAAAATGAGACAGCACGGCTTCGTCAAGGGGAGGTCATGTCTGACAAATCTGTCAGAGTTCTTTGAGGAAGTAACAAGGAAGTTAGACAAAGGAGAACCAGAGGACGTGATTTATTTAGATTTCCAGAAGGCCTTTGACAAGGTGCCGCATAGGAGACTGTTAAATACGGTAAGAGCCCATGGTGTTCAGGGTAAGATCCTGGCATGGATAGAGATTGGCTGACTAGCAGAAGGTAGAGAGTGGGAATAAAGGGTTTTCTTTCAGGGTGGCAGCCGGTGACTAGTGGTGAACCTCAGAGGTCTGTGCTGGGACCACAATTTTTCACAATATATATTAATGATCTGGAGGGAAGAACTGAAGACACGGTTGCTAAGTTTGCAGATGACACAAAAATCTGAAGAGGGGCAGTAGTATTGAGGAAGAAGACGGGCTGCAGAAGGACTGGACAGGCTAGGAGAGTGGGCAAAGAAATGGAAGATGGAATACAATGTGGAAAAGTGTGAGGTTATGCACTTTGGAAGGAGCAATGGAGGCACAGACTCTTTTCTAAATGGGAAGATGCTTAGGAACTCAGAAGCACAAAGGGACTTGGGAGTCCGTGTTCACAATTCTCTTAAGGTTAATGTGCAGGTTCAGTCGGCAGTTAGGAAGGCAGATGCAATGTTAGCATTCATGTCGAGAGGGCTAGAATATAAAACCAGGGATGTACTTCTGAGGCTGTATAAGGCTCTGGTCAGACCCCATTTGGAGTATTGTGAGCAGTTTTGGGCCCCGTATCTAAGGAAGGATGTGCTGGCCTTGGAAAGGGTCCAGAGGAGGTTCACGAGAATAATCCCGAATGAAGAGCTTGTCATATGAAGAAAAGTTGAGGACTCTGGGTCTGTATTCGGAGTTTAAAAGGATGAGGGTGGATCTTATTGAAACTTACAGGATATTGCGTGGCTTGGATAGAGTGGATAGAGGAAAAACTAGAACCAGAGGACACAATCACAGACTAAAGGGACGATCCTTTAAAACAGAGATGAGGAGGAATTTCTTCAGCCAGAGAGTGGTGAATCTGTGGAAATCTTTGCCGCAGAAAGCTGTGGAGGCCAAATCACTGAGTGTCTTTAAGACAGAGATAGATAGGTTCTTGATTAATAAGGGGATCAGGGGTTATGGGGAGAAGGCAGGAGGATGGGGATGAGAAAAATATAGGCCATGATTGAATGGCGGAGCAGACTCGATGGACCGAGTGGCCTAATTCTGCTCCTATGTCTTATGGTCTTATCGTACTGGGGAAAGTGGTGTCTGTATCTTTGGGACAACCTACATCTGAACTGTGCTGGGACCAATGCTCTTGCAAACTGCGGAACTAGGGAAATAGAGAGAGCATTAAACTAAATTGAGGGGGGATAGGTCCGAAGAAGGGATATGCAGGCTTACAAAGGATACGGCAGCATTGCAGGTCAGCTATTTAGGTAATGATACACAGAGTGTGACAGGATGAGACAGAGTGTAAAAATATTCTTAAAAATCAGCAAATTGGTCAAAGGGAGGAAAAATGTTAAAAAGGCAAAATTGATGCTGTTTACTAATGTACATAGTATTCAGCACAAAATAAATGAATTAATGACACAAATTGAGGTTAATGGGTATGATCTGATAGCCATTACAGAGACGTGGTTACAAGCAGACCAAACCTGGGGACTAAATATTCAGAGGTGTGTGTCTTTTTGTAAGGACAGACTGGAAGGAAAGAGTGGTGATGTACCTTTGTTAGTACTGTACAGGATTAAATAAGTACAATAGCAAGAAATTATCTTGGATTGTATGACGTAGAATTCATAGAGGTGGAGTAAGAGGAGAAGGCACTGGCCAGATTTTGGTGCTGTGTAATGAAGCAGGTTCTATACACAATCTGAGTTAAAGATCCTCTAGGAAACAGTGACCATAACATGGTCGAACTTAGCATTCAGTTTGAGAGTGAAAAACTTGGGGCAGAAACAGCTGTGCTAAACTTTAATAAGGGTAATTACAAAGGAATGAGGGTAGAGTTGGCCGGAATGGACTGCGAAAGGAGTTTAACAGAAAGGGCAGTTGATCAGCAATGACAGATGTTTATGAAAATAGTTTGTGTCTCACAACAAAGACATAGCCCAGCAAGAAAGAAGGGTTCTAGGGAGGGGATATATCAACCATTGCTAATTAAGGACGTTAAGGGTAGTATTAAGCTGAAAGAATGTGATGAACGGTATTAATAACTGCCGTAAACGGTACCTGACCTTTAATACCTTGCCCCTTTAAGAGGCTTGGAACCCTAGGGGACTCCGCCTCTGGCTACGCCCCCAGGAAACGGTATATAGGATAAGGCTCCATGTGGTGAGCACACTTCTCTCGGATGCTGTTCAGTTCTCTGTAGATTAAAGCCTTTTGATTACCGACCTCGCTCTCGCCTCGTAATTGAAGGTGCCTCAATTTAATCTACAGACACATCAAGATGGACCGCGCTCTAAAACCGGAGAAACTCAACCTGGTCGCCGGAAGCCCCAGAAATGTTTAAATATTGGCTCCGGTGTTTCGAGGACTATCTGGACTCCTCAACGACTGATGTCGACAGCACTCGCAAGCTGCATTTACTACATGGCCGGGTGAGCCACCGACTCTCCGCTGTGTTCGAGAACGCTACGACCTATGATGCGGCGGTCGAAATACTGAAGAAACGCTTCATAAAACCTACAAACGAGGTACACGCCAGACATTTGCTCTCAACCTGCAGCCAGTTTGTGGAAAGACTCACTGCGCTCGCGAGGAACTGCGACCACAAAGCAGTGACGGCAGAAGACCACAGCAAACTTGCATATTCGCGACACCCTTGTGTCCGGTATCAGGTCCTCGTACATCCGGCAGCGGCTCCTAGAAGACGGGGCACTGCGCAGCATCTCCACACTGTTTGGTTTCCCCACTTATATCCACAGCGACCGGGTTACATCGTTCATGACCGATGAGCTGCGTCGGTATCTGCTCAGCAAGGGCATCGCCTCGAGCAGAACGACGAGCTATAACCCGCGGGGAAACGGGCAAGTGGAGAGGGAGAACGCAACAGTTTGGAAGGTTGTCCTCCTAGCCCTATGGTCAAGGAGTCTCCCAATCACCCGCTGGCAGGAGGTCCTACCCGATGCCCTGCACTCCATTAGGTCGCTTCTCTGTACGGCCACGAACGAGACCCCTCACAATCGTTTGTTTGTCTTCCCCAGGAAGTCCACCTCTGGGGTCTCGCTTCCACCCTGGCTGACGACTCCGGGTCCAGTCCTACTCCGGAGACACGTGAAGAGCCATAAAATGGATCCAATAGTCGAGAGGGTCCACCTGCTGCATGCAAACCCTCAATACGCCTACGTCGAGCACCCCGACGGCAGGCAGGATTCCGTCTCCCTGCGAGACCTGGCACCCGTTGGCTCTCCCACTGACTCTCCCACCGACCCCGACGTTTTCCCCACCGACCCCCTCCCTTCTACCGACGCTCCCCGCCCCGCACCGACCGCCGACTCCGACAGCGCCCCCCCCCCCCCCCCTCCCATAGCGCCCCCTTCCCCCCAGCCGGCACCGGTCACCCTAATCACCCCTGATACCTCCCCCCCTCCAAGGCGGGCAAAGGCTCAGTCAACCGTGCTCCCGGATATACCACCATCGGAACCGACCCCATCCACGGCGCCACCACCGGAGCAGCGAAAGTCAGCACGGACGATCAGACCACCACAAAGACTGAACTTATAATTTGAAACACTTCACCCCCGACGGACTATGTGTTTTTTTTAAACAGGGGGTGAATGCGATGAACGGTATTAATAACTGCCGTAAACGGTACCTGATCTTTAACACTTCTCTCGGATGCTGTTCAGTTCTCTGTAGATTAAAGCCTTTTGATTACCGACCTCGCTCTCGCGTCGTAATTGAGGGTGCCTCAAAGAAAAAACATCAAATTTGGCAAAGATTAGTGGCAAGCCAGATGATTGGGAAAGTTTTAAAAGCCAACAAAGGATGATTTAAAAATAATAAAGAGGGAGAAGATAAACCATGAGTGTAAACTAGCAACTAATATAGAAACAGACAGTAAGAGCTTCTTTAAATATATTAAAAGGCATAGAGAGGCCAAAGTGAACTTAGGTCCCCTTAGAGAATAAGACTGGGGAAATAATAATGTGGAACGAGGAAATGGCAAAGAGGTTAAATAAATACTTTGTGTCAGTGTTCATGGTGGAAGACAATAATAAAAATACTAAATAATGAAGGTGCGAAATGGGTTGGGGGTGGAGGTAGGGGACAGGGGGCTGCAGGGGGAGGAAATAAATACAATAACTATCACTGGAGAAAAAGTACTGGGAAACTAGCGGGGTCAAGACCGATAAGTCCCCTGGACCCGATGGGTTGTATCCCAGGATATTAACGGAAGTAGCGACACAGATATTGGATGCACTGGTGATAATCTTCCAAGAATACTTAATTTATGGAAAAGTGCCTGAGGATTGGAAAACTGCCAATGCAACCTTTATTCGAAAGGAGGGAGACACAAAACTATTGGCCAATTAGCTTGACATCTGCCATTGGAAAAATATTAAGAGTCCATTACAAAGGATGTAGTAGCAGAGCATTTAGAAATACATAATATAATCAAGCAGAGTCAGCATGGTTTCATTAAGGGAAAATCATGCCTGACAAATTTATTAGAATTCTTTAAGGTGATAATGAGCAGGATAGATAAAGGGGAATCAGTATTTGAATGTCCAAAAAGTATTTGATAAGGTACCGCATAAAAGATTGCTTAACAAGATAAGAGTGCATGTTGTTGAGGGTACTATATTAATATGGATAGAGGGGCGGCACGTGGCACAATCAATTACTAGGGGGCATAGGTTTAAGCTGTGAGGGGCAAGGTTTAGAGGAGATGTACGAGGTGAGTTTTTTTACACAGAGGGTAGTGGGTGCCTGGAACTCGCTGCCGGAGAAGATGGTGGAAGCAGGGACAATAGTGACATTTAAGAGACATCTTGACAAATACATGAATAGGATGGGAATAGAGGGATATGGACCCAGGAAGTGTAGAAGATTTTAGTTTAGACGGGCAGCATGGTCGGCACGGGCTTGGAGGGACAAAGGGCCTGTTCCTGTGCTGTACTTTTCTTTGCCCTTTGTTCTCACAGCGCAGGGACGTGGGTTCGATTCCAGCCTTGGATGACTGTCTATGTGGAGTTTGTACGTTCTCCTCCTGTCCGCATTGGTTTCTTCTGGATGCTCCAGTTTCCTCCCACAGTCCAAAGATGTGCAGGTTCGGTGGATTTGCCATGCTAAATTTTCTCTCAGTGACTGACGGTTAGGTGGGGTTATGGGGATAGGCCGGGGGAGGGAGCCTAGGTAGGGTGCTCTTTGAGAGGGTCAGTGCAGACTTGATGGGCTGAATGGCCTCCTTCTGCACTATAGGGATTCTATGATTCTATTCTATGATAGAGAATTGGCTAACTAATAGAAAACAGGGAGTTGGGATAAGATCGTGGAGTGCCACAGGGGTCTGTTCTGGGATCTCAATTATTGACAGTATATATTAATGACTTAGATGGGGGAAGTGGATGGACTATTGCCAAGTTTGTGGATGACACAAAAAAGGTGGGAAGACAAGTGGTGAGGATTACACAAAGTGTCTGTAGAAGAATATAGGTTAGGCGAGTGAGCAAAAGTTGGCAGATTGAATATAATGTCGGAAATGTGAAGTTATGCACTTTGGTTGGAAGGTTAAAGGAGCTGAATATAATTTAAATGGAGAAACGCTGCAGGAAACTACAGCACAGAGGGATTTGGGGGTCCTTGTGCATAAATAACAAACAGCTAGCATACAAGTTCAGTCGGTAATGGAGAAGGCAATGGAATGTCGGTCTTTATTTCAGAGAGAAGGGGGTATGAAAATAGGGAAGCCTTGCTAAACTATACAAGGCACTAGTTAGACCACACCTGGAATGCTGTGAACAGTTTTGGTCCCTTATCTGAGGAAAGATATACTGGCCTTGGAGGCAGTCCAGAGAAGGTTCAAGAGGTTGATGCTAGAAATGGAGGGATTTTCTGAGGAGAGGTTGAGTAGATTGGGCCTGCACTCATTGGAGTTTAGAAGAATGAGAGAT
The DNA here is from genome assembly GCF_902713615.1 of Scyliorhinus canicula. Lineage (NCBI taxonomy): Eukaryota > Metazoa > Chordata > Chondrichthyes > Carcharhiniformes > Scyliorhinidae > Scyliorhinus > Scyliorhinus canicula. Next base: position 61,234,472 of record NC_052160.1, on the reverse strand, counting down.
GACCTTATTCAGACACATAGGACAGGATTCTCCACCTGGGAGATTTAGGGCGGAATTCTCTGCTTGCCAACACTGAAATTGGAAAACGCGATTGGGCGGAGAAAACTTTCATCGTCAAAATCGCGAAAGGCGGAGGTTTGACGCCAAATCGGGATGCTCCGGCACCCCGAAAATGGCGTAAATGTGTCGCTTACCACACAGGGTTAAAGTACAGTAGGCATATCATTGGCTGGCCTGACACCGTGGGTTAGATTCTCCGATTTTGCTGCTATGTTCGGGAGAAGCGTTTGGTCGTACGACCAGAAATGCTGGCACCGCCCCCGTACCAATGCTCTGCCCAGTAGGGGCTAGCAGCCTCACCACGTAAAGCCCCCGGCTTTACCTACAGATAGGGATGCAGAATGGCTGGATCTGTGGCCACGCATGCGCAGGGCGGCGGCCACGCCGTACAACATGGTGCCAGCCGCACGGCGATCCGGCCTGCCAGATAATGCCCCCTGTAACTCCCCTCTCCACCCCCGGACCACCCCCCACCACTACCCCCAGGACTCGCTGAAGCCCCCCGCCAGTGGAACAGCTCTCCACCCCCGACTGTGGCAGCGCTGGACACAGTCCGTAGCCGCCAAGCGAGGTCCTCAAAGATTGAGAGGACAACGGCGTGCGGCGTAATCTTCGAGAACACTGTTTTGAGGTGGCGGAGCCCCTCTACCATGCTGCCCACAAGTTATCTGAGTAACTTGTATGTATCCTAATTGAGCATCGCCTAAAACGTAACTTTAAACCAAACTGGTCAATGTGAAGACACTAGGGTGAGCTGTCTCAGGTGGCACACCTACACCAGGGGTTAAACCACAGACAGCTCCCAGTGAAGGAGTTATGTACTATCATAGAATCTTAGAATTTACAGTGCAGAAAGAGGCCACTCGGTCATCGGGTCTGGACCGGCCCTTGGAAAGAGCAACCTACTTAATCCCTCCACCCTATCCCGTAACCCAGTAACCCCACCTAATCTTTTTGGCCGCTAAGAGGGGAATTTTAGCATGGCCAATCCACCTAACCTGCACATCTTTGGACTGTGGGAGGAAACCTACGCAGAGAGGGCGAGAACATGCAAACTCCACACAGACAGTGACCCGAGGTGCCGCCCCTATGGAGTCTGGCCTCTCAGATTATTCAGTGCGTTGTCTTTGCCTTGGAAGTTGCTAATCCTGTCCCAGAATTTAATCTAGGGTGACACTTTGTTGCAGTCCTCAACACTTTTCAGGTGGCATCCAGCATTTTATGTTTTTATTTCAGATTTCCAGCATCAGTCGTATTTTGCTTTTGAGTGGATAACCTGGTTTCCTCTGCAATAGAGGAGTCTTAGGGCCTAGATGGAGTGGATAGAAAGGCCAAATGGCTTTCAATTCTTGCCATAAATTTCCTGCGTTTTTTATGTTTTTATTAAAGTCCAATCTGAATTTTCTAGTCACCCAAAATTCACTCGTGCTAATAATACAATGTTGGTCTCCCGATATAACAACCCTGTTACAATTGAGAGAATCCTCCGATACCGTGAAAAAGCTGTTGCTGTATAGCGAATGGAATAAAAAGAAAGATGTCCATTTATTTATTTTTTTTAAATAATTTTTATTGAAAGAGTTTTTCCATACAGACATTTACCCCTACTAATTTGTAAATTATTTACAACACAATCCCTCTAGGCAAATATCCCTCCCTCGCCCGCCCTCTCGCGCGCACCATTCCTCCTCCCCACCCCCCCCCAGGCAACAACTTAACAAACAAGGCAGCCTACAGTTTCAGACATGAGCGGCGAGCAGACTTGCCCGCGTTACAGTCGTGCATGTCCCCCCACGACCATTGCTGCCCCCCCTCCCCTCCCCCCCTCCCCCCTCCCCTCCCCCCCCTCCCCCCTCCCCCCCTCCCCCCCCCTCCCCCCCCCCCCCCCCCCCCAGGTTGCTGCTGCCACGACCCCGAACGCCTATCTCTGATCTAAAAAGTCAAGGAAAGGTTGCCACCCGCCTGGAGAATCCCTGTACCGACCCTCTCAGGGCAAATTTGATCCTTTCTAGCTGAATATAGCTAGCCATATCGTTAATCCAAGTTTCAACGCTTGGAGGCCTCGCGTCCTTCCATTGAATTAATATCCTTCGTCGAGCCACTAGGGACGCAAAGGCCAGTATTCCGGCCTCCCTTGCCTCCTGTACCCCCGGTTCTACCCCGACCCCAAAGATCGCAAGCCCCCATCCTGGTTTGATCCTGGACCCCACCACCTTCGACACCGTCCTTGCCACCCCCTTCCAGAACCCTTCCAGCACCGGACATGCCCAGAACATATGCACATGGTTCGCTGGGCTTCCCCGACATCTGACACACCTGTCCTCACCCCCAAAGAACCGGCTCATCCTTGTCCCCGTCATGTGAGCTCTATGCAGCACCTTAAATTGAATGAGGCTCAGCCTCGCACACGAGGAGGAAGAATTGACCTTCTCCAGTGCATCCGCCCACGTCCCGTCTTCTATCTGCTCTCCCAGCTCCCCTTCCCACTTGGCTTTCAGCTCCTCCCCTGATGCTTCTTCCGCCTCCTGCATTATCTTGTAGATGTCTGATATCTTCCCCCCTCCGACCCAGACCCCCGAGAGCACCCTATCACTCGCCCCCTTACTGGGGAGCAGGGGGAACCCCTCCACCTGCCGCCTAGCAAATGCCTTCACTTGTAAATATCTGAACATGTTTCCCGGGGGGAGCTCAAACTTCTCCTCCAGCCCTCCCAGGCTCGCAAACCTCCCCTCTATAAACAGGTCCTTCAGCTGCCGTATGCCCACCCTGTACCAGCTCTGAAATCGCCCGTCGATGTTCCCCGGGATGAATCTATGGTTCCCTCTTATTGGCGCCGCCAACAGACCTCCCATTTCCCCCCTGTGTCGCCTCCACTGCCCCCATATCTTGAGGGTGGCCGCCACCACCGGGCTCGTGGTGTACCTCGTGGGGGGGAGCGGCCATGGTGCCGTTACTAGGGCCCCCAGGCTTGTGTTGCCACAGGACGCCCTCTCCATTCGTTTCCAAGCTGCCCCCTCCCCTTCCATCATCCACTTGCGCACCATTGACACATTTGCCGCCCAGTAATACCCCGAGAGATTGGGTAGTGCCAGCCCTCCACTGTCCCTACTCCGCTCCAAAAAGACCCTCCTCACCCTTGGGGTGCCGTGCGCCCACACGTAGCTCATGATGCTACTCGTCACCTTTTTGAAGAAGGCCCTAGGGAGGAAGATGGGCAAGCACTGAAATAAAAACAAGAACCTTGGGAGGACCGTCATTTTGATTGACTGCACCCTCCCCGCCAGCGACAGCAGTACCATGTCCCACCTCTTAAATTCCTCCTCCATCTGTTCCACCAGCCTGGAAAAGTTCAACTTGTGGAGGGTCCCCCAGTTCCTTGCCACCTGCACCCCTAAGTACCTAAAGCTCTTTCCTGCTCGCATGAAGGGGAGTCTCCCAATACCCTCTCCCTGATCCCCCGGGTGTATCACAAAAACCTCGCTTTTGCCCAAATTTAGTTTGTACCCCGAAAAGTCCCCAAACTCTGCTAATAGTTCCATTATCTCCGGCATTCCCCCTTCTGGGTCTGCCACGTACAGCAGTAGATCATCCGCATACAGCGATACCCGATGTTCCTCCCCTCCCCTAGTCAGTCCTCTCCACCCCCCTGAACCCCTCAGTGCCATCGCCAACGGTTCAATCGCCAGTGCGAAAAGTAAGGGGGATAGGGGACATCCCTGCCTGGTCCCTCGGTGGAGCCCGAAATACTCCGACCTCCTCCCGTTTGTCACTACACTCGCCGTCGGGGCCGAGTAGAGCAACTTCACCCACTTAATAAACCCTTCCCCAAACCCAAACCGTTCCAACGTCTCCCACAGGTACTCCCACTCCACCCTATCGAATGCCTTCTCCGCGTCCAGCGCTACCACTATCTCAGCCTCCCCCTCCACTGCCGGCATCATAATTACATTCAGCAATCTCCGCACGTTCGTGTTGAGCTGCCGCCCCTTCACGAACCCCGTCTGGTCCTCATGGATTACCCCTGGCACACAATCCTCTATTCTAGCTGCCAGGATCTTTGCCAGCAACTTGGCATCCACGTTCAGAAGCGAGATAGGCCTGTAGGACCCGCACTGCACGGGGTCTTTATCCCGCTTCAATATCAGGGAGATCAGAGCCTGCGACATTGTCGGGGGCAGAACCCCCCCCTCTCGCGCCTCATTAAAGGCTCGTACCAGTACCGGTCCCACCAAGTCCACATTTTTCTTATAGAATTCCACCGGGAACCCATCTGGCCCCGGCGCCTTCCCCGCCTGCATCTGACCTATTCCCTTGACTAGCTCCTCTAGCCCTATTGGCGCCCCCAGCCCTTCTACCAGCCCCTCCTGGACCCTTGGGAACCTCAATTTGTTTAGGAAGTCCTCCATTCCCCCTCTCCTCGTCGGCGGCTCAGACCGATACAACTCCTTATAAAAATCCCTGAAGACCCCGTTCACTTCTTGCCCCTTCTGCACTACCTTCCCGCCCCTCTCCTTCACTCCCCCAATCTCCCTAGCTGCATCTCGTTTGCGAAGCTGGTGTGCCAGCATCCTGCTCGCCTTTTCCCCATACTCATAGACCGCGCCCTGCGCCCTTCTCCACTGCGTCTCTGCCTTCCTGGTGGTCAGCAGGTCGAACTTGGCCTGCAGGCTGCGCCGTTCTCCCAACAGCCCCTCCTCTGGTGCCTCCGCATATCTCCTATCCACTTCCAATAGCTCCCCCACCAGCCTCTCCCTCTCCTGCCTCTCCTTTCTTTCTCTGTGTGCCCTTATGGAGATCAGCTCTCCCCTGATCACTGCCTTCAGGGCCTCCCAGACCATCCCCACCTGCACCTCACCCGTGTCATTCAAGTCCAGATAGCTCTCAATGCTCTTCCGGACCCTTTTACACACCTCGTCGTCCGCTAACAGCCCCACATCCAGCCGCCACAGCGGGCGTTGGTCCCGCGCCTCCCCCATTTCCACATCCACCCAATGTGGTGCATGATCAGAGATTGCAATGGCCGAGTACTCAGCTTCCCGTACCCTCGGGATCAGCCCCCTGCTCAACACGAAGAAATCGATTCTGGAGTACACTCTATGGACGTGGGAGAAAAAGGAATACTCCCTCGCCCTCGGCCTACCAAACCTCCATGGGTCTACTCCTCCCATCTGCTCCATGTACCCCCTCAGCACTTCTGCCGCTGCCGGCCTCCTATTGGTCCTTGAGCTCGATCTGTCTAGCCCGGGGTCCAGCACTGTGTTAAAGTCCCCCCCCATGATCAAGCCCCCTGCCTCCAGTCCCGGAATGAGGCCCAATAGGCGCCTCATAAAACCCGCGTCATCCCAGTTCGGGGCATATACGTTGACCAACACCACTTTCTCCCCCTGCAGCTTACCCTTCACCATCACATACCTACCCTCCTTATCCGCCACCACCTCCTCCGCCACGAACGACACCCTCTTTCCCACCAGAATCGCCACCCCCCCGGTTCTTTGCGTCCCATCCAGAGTGGAACACCTGTCCCACCCACCCCCTTCTCAGGCGAACCTGGTCCACTACCTTCAAATGGGTCTCCTGTAACATTGCTACATCAGCCTTCAGTCCCTTCAGGTGTGAGAATACCCTTGATCTCTTGACCGGCCCATTCAGCCCCCTCACGTTCCAAGTGATCAGCCGGGTCGCGGGACGACCCGCCCCCTTCCCCTGCCGATTAGCCATGTCCTGTTCCCTGCTCGCCCCGGGTCGACCCTCCCCTTCTGACCCGCTCCCCATGGCGATGGCCCCCTCCCCCACCCCTCCAGTCCTCCACTTCCCGTTCCTGGTCTTTCCAGCAGCAACCCGGTGTCCTTCCCTAACCCCCCCCCCCCCCCCCCCCCCCCCCCCCCCCAGGCTAGGACCCCTCCTAGCCGCGATGTACCCTCCATCGTACTCCCGTAAGTCAGCTGGTTTACGCTGACCCGGCTGCTCCTGCCACACTCCGACTCCTCCCGGCTCGGGGGGGGGGGCCTCCCCCCCCTTGCCACTCCTCCCTGGCCCCGCTCCAACGCGGGAAAGGTCGCCATTGCTAGCCACGCCCCGCGCTCCTCCCCTCCCCCCTCCTCTGCCCCGCGCGCGGGAAAACAGAGGAAAGCCCGCGCTTTCGCCCTGCCACACCCCACCCCGCCATCTTCAGTTCCACCCCCGTCCCCATCCATGCCTGTAAAGAACCCCCCCTAGGAGCCCATATCCCCAATCTGCTCTCCCCCCGTCCCGCCTCCCCAACTTAACATTATAAATAACAGATAGATAACAAATAACAATGTACTTAACAGTCGCCCTCTACCAAACAATATAAATAACCATAAATAACCATGAATAACCACAATAACAATAACTAAGGGAAGTTGGCAAAGGGGGGAAAAACATCAGAAGAAAAACCAAAGCAAGAGTTCAAGATCCAAACAAAGAAAGAAAAAAAAAAAGGGAAACCGTTCCAATAAGAGTTGCCCAGTTCCGACCCAGCCGAAAAAGAACCGCTTGTTCCGCTGAAAGTACCCGAGCGGCTACGGCCGCCAAGTATCCCCTGGGTCTAATTCGAGTCCAGTTTCTCTTCCTGTACAAAGGCCCACGCCTCCTCTGGGGACTCAAAATAGTGGTGTTGGTTCTTGTAGGTGACCCACAAGCGCGCTGGCTGCAGCATTCCGAACCTGATCCGTTTTGCATGTAGCACCGCCTTCGTCCGGTTGTACCGGGCCCGCCGCTTTGCCACCTCCGCACTCCAGTCCTGGTACACCCTCACCGTCGAGTTCTCCCACTTGCTGCTCCTTTCCCTCTTGGCCCACTCCAGCACTCTCTCACGATCGCTGAGTCGCTGGAACCGCACCAGCAACGCCCTCGGGGGCTCATTTGCTCTTGGCTTCCTAGCCATGACCCTGTAGGCCTCTTCCAGCTCCAGGGGCGAAGGGACGGCCCCTGCCCCCATCAGGGAGCTCAGCATTTCTGCTACGTATCCCGGGAGGTCTGACCCCTCCAGGCCTTCTGCCAGGCCCAAGATCCTCAGGTTCTTCCGCCTCATTCGGGTATCCAGCTCCTCAAAACGGCTCTGCCATTTCAGGTGGAGTGCCTCGTGCACCTCTACCTTTCCCACGAGGACCGTGGCCTCCTCCTCCCTCGCAGTCATCTCCTGCTGCAGCTCCCGAATCGACGCCTCTTGGGTCGCCTGGGCTCCCATCAGCCTGGTGGTCGTCGCATTCATTGACTCCAGGAGCTCCACTTTCAGCTCCGTAAAGAAGCGCAGGAGAGCGGCCTGCTGCTCCTCCGCCCATTTCCTCCATTCCTCGGGTGCGCCACCGGCCGCCATTTTGGTCTTCTTCCCCCGCTTTTTTTGGGGAGCTGCTGTTGCTTTCTTTGCCACCCCACTCCGGGTACCGACCATAAAGTTGGTCTGGTTCTCCTCAGGGAGCCTTCCCCCACCGGGATTTGTCCTTCCAGCGCCGTTGGGGCCCTCCAGTCGGCCCGAAAACACCCTTGTAGCAGGAGCCGCCAAACGTGCGACTTAGCTAGTCATAGCCGCAACCGGAAGTCGTCAAAGATGTCCATTTATATAGTGCCTGACACAACTCAAAACTCTTTACTGACAATGAAGTACTTTTTTGTATGAAGTGTGGTCACAAGATGGGAGGTCCTGTAGTGCAGTGGCAGTGTACCTACCTCTGGGTTCACGTTTCACCTCAGGATACGATGGCCAGGGATGTACATAACGTAGTCAAACAGGTTGATTACTGGCCTATAAATTCTTTGGGTACCCCTGATGGTAGGTGGCAAGAGACTCTCCCGAGAGTTTCCTGGTCAGCTGTACTACAGAAAGCAACGGCAAATCACTGCAGTGCTTTAGCAAGCATTGTAAGAAGTCTCACAACATCAGGTTAAAGTCCAACAGGCTTATTTGAAATTGCAAGCTTTTGGAGCGTGGCTCCTTCATCAGGTGAAGTGGAGGCAGATTCACAATCACATCATATATAGGAGAGACACAACTGCAAGATAATTACAGATCGGAATGTAATAATAATAATCTTTATTATTGTCACAAGTAGGCTGACATTAACACTGCAATGAAGTTACTGTGAAAATCCCTTAGTCGCCACACTCCGGCGCCTGTTCGGGTACACAGGGGGAGAATTCAGAATCTCCAATTCACCTAAAAAATACGTCTTTCGGGACTTGTGGGAGGAAACCGGAGCACCCGGAGCAAACCCACACAAACACGGGGAGAATATGCAGACTGCACAGACAGTGACCCAAGCTGGAATCGAACCTGGGACCCTGGCACTGTGAAGCAAGAGTGCTAACCACTGTGCTACCATGGCACCCTATGTGAAGAGTGGTTGGAGCGTGAGTCTTAACAGGATCAGGCAGTGTGAATGGAGTAACTGATAATCACAGATAATCGAAGTGTGAATTGTCTCAAGCCAGGACAGTTAGTAGGATTCTGCAGACCTGGGCAGCATGGTGGGGGTTACATGTTATGTGACATGAACTTGGGGTGACAGGTTCATAAGTTCAGCCTGTCCGGCGCACGGATTGTGCGCTGTGAATGCCAAAGCACTGGTGTCGCCGCTGGCCCGGGCGTCAAACTCATCCATGTGAGCATCAGTAGTGAAGTCGCCGGTGCGGGGACAGGCGTGGACTCCGGGAGCGTCTCTTCTGGAGCTTCATTCCTGTGGGTCAGTGAAGAGGGAATGGGGGGGCGGGAGAGGATGAGGGTGCCATGTAGGGGCGGGGGCGCTGGTCAGCGTAGGTTGCGCAGGGTAAGATGGGGTGGCGGTGGTATTGGAACCTGTGGGTGCCAGGTCCCGGAGGGAGACCGTATCCTGTCGGCCGTCGGGGTGTTTGATGTATGCGTACTGGGGGTTGGTGTGTAGGAGCTGGACCCTCTCGACCAGGGGGTCGGACTTATGGTTCCTGACGTGTTTGCGGAGCAGGACAGGCCCCGGTGTCTTCAGCCAGGGCGGAAGTGAGGCCCTTGAGGTAGATTTCCTGAGGAAAACAAATAGGCGGTCATGAGGGGTCTCGTTTGTGGCCGTGCACAGTAGGGACCTAATAGAGTGGAGTGCGTCGGGGAGGACCTCCTGCCAGTGGGAGACCGGGAGATTTCTAGACCAGGAGGACGGTCTTCCAGACCATCGCGTTCTCCCTCTCCACCTGCCCGTTTTCCCTGGGGTTATTTATGTGACCATCAATTCACTCGGAACACGATTGGAAGTAAACTGTGGTTTTAATAGTCTTACAACTGAGCCTGCCTGCGATCAGAAGAACTGAGGGCAGGCTCACAGCTGCAGCACTTCATACTTCCGGTAGTGGGAGGGGCCATGGGCGGAGCCATGGGCAGAGCCAAGGGTGGAGCCCTGTACAAGCTCCTCATCTCCCCCTATGGGCAGAGCCGCGCAACGGCTCACGGACAGAGCCCACAAGGACATAATACTATGCAATACAATACAGTGTGAAGTACAATACAGGATGAATTCACCACAGTTATAACTGGTAGTCTTGCTTGAGGTGATGCCTTTGCTGAGCAAGTACTGACGCAGTTCGTTGCTCATGAATGACGAGCCCTGGTCACTGTGGACATACATGAGGAAACCAAACAGGGTGAAGACACTATGTAGGGCTTTAATGATGGTGGCCGCGGTCATGTCGGGGCAGGGGATTGCAAAGGGGAAGCGGGAGAACTCATCGATGATGTTGAGGAAATATGTGTTGCGGTTGGTGGAGGGGAGGGGCCCTTTGAAATCGATACTGAGGCATTCAAAGGGCTGGGATGCCTTTGCCAGGTGGGCCTTATCCGGTCAATAGAAGTGCGGCTTGCACTCCGCGCAGATCGGGCAGTCCCTGGTCATGGCTCTGAACTCCTCAGTAGAGTAGGGCAGATTGCGGGCCTTGATGTAGTGGAGAAGCCGGGTGACCCCCAGGTGGCAGAGGTCATCGTGGATAGCCCGGAGTCGGTCGTCTTGCGCGCTGGCGCACGTGCCGTGGGACAGGGCACCTGGGGGCTCGTTGACCTTCCCAAGACAATATGCTATATCGTAATTATAGGTGGAGAGTTCGATCCTCCACCTCAAGATCTTATCATTCTTTATTTTGCCCCGCTGCGTATTGTTGAATATGAAGGCTACCAATCGTTGGTCGGTGATGACGGTAAACCTCCTACCAGTGACGTAGTGTTTCCAGTGCCGCACGGCTTCCACGATGGCCTGGGCCTCCTTTTCGACTGAGGAGTGTCAAATTTCGGAGGTGGTGAGGATTCGTGAAAAAAACTCTATGGAAATGCCTGCCTGATTGAGGGTAGCGGCGAGGGCAACCTCTGATGTGTCGCTCTCCACCTGGAAAGGGACGGACCTGTCCACCGTGTGCATCGCGCCTTTGGAAATATCTGCCTTGATGCAGCTGAAGGCCTGGCGGGCCTCGGCCGCCAGTGGGAAGGTGGTGGCCTTGATTAGTGGGCGGGCTTTGTCCACATAGTTGGGGACCCACTGGGTAATATGAAAAGAACCTGAGGCACCTTTTTAGGGCCTTGGGGCAGCGGGGAAGGGAGAGTGGCAAGAGGGGGCGCAAACAGTCGGGATCGGGTCCTAGAACCCCGTTTTCCACGATGTAGCCGAGGATGGCTAGTCTGGTTGTGCGCAAAATGCATTTCTCCTTGTTGTAAGTGAGGTTAAGGGTTCGGGCAGTTTGGAGAAATCTCTGGAGGTTGGCATCGTGGTCCTGCTGATCATGGCCGCAGATGGTGACGTCGTCCAAGTACGGAAATGTGGCCCGCAGCCCGTACTGGTCCACCATTCGGTCCATCGTTCTTTGGAAGACCGAGACCCCGTTTGCGACGCCGAAGGGGACCCGGAGGAAGTGGAAGAGGCGGCCGTCTGCCTCAAAAGTCGTGTAGTGGCGGATTGGGAGCTGGTGGTACGCAGACTTCAGATCCACCGTGGAGAACACCCGGTAGTGTGCGATCTGGTTAACCATGTCTGCGATCCGGGGAATGGGGTAGCATCGAGGTGCGTGTACCGGTTTATGGTCTGGCTGCAATCTACAACCATCCGGTTCTTTTCCCCGGTCCTGACAACCACCACCTGAGCTCTCCAGGGGCTATTGCTGGCCTCGATGATTCCCTCCCGCAAGAGTCTCTGGACCTCAGACCAGATGACAGTCTTGTCCTGGATGCTGTACCGCCTGCTTCTGGCGGTGACTGGCTTACAGTCGGCGGTGAGATTTGCGAAGAGCGGGGGAGGGTCGACCTTCAGGGTCGCGAGCCTACGTACGGTGAGCAGGGATAGGGGCCCGCCGAACTTCAGGGTGAGGCTCCTGAGATTACATTGGAAATCTAGTCCCAACAGGAGAGGAGCGCCGAGTTCGGGGAGTACGTATAGTTTAAAATTGGCGTACTCGGCGCCTTGTATTGCGAGGGTTGCGGTAGTGCACACTCGGACCTGCACCGGCGAGGGAGATGGTTCGATGCGCCGGGAAGATTGGGAGCGAGCAGCGTCTTACCATGTCCGCATGAATGAAGCTCTCTGTGCTACCGGAGTTGAAGAGGCAGGGTGTTTCTTGTCCATTTACCCGGACGGTCATCATAGAGCTCACAGGTGCAAAAAAATTTATTTCGCCTCCGCGGCCTGCGGATCGAGTTCCAGTCGGTTAGGTTTGAGGGCCGATTCCATAGTGGCATTGTAGTTGATTAAATTGATGCGACCATCAATGCACACGAAACCAGGAGTAGAAGTAAACTGTGGCTTTAATCAACTAGAACAGTGCCTGCCTGCGACTGATCTGTTAGTGGGAGCCGCCTACAGGGCGACTGCTCTTTATACCTACCCTCAAGGGGTGGAGTCAGCGGCGGAGCCCACACAGGCCCCAGCATGCTACATTATAGGCAGTACCGTAAAATAGTCCATAGGTGGAGCCCACATGGGCAACAGCGTAATACAGATAATCATATGGTGAATTGTTACAGCAATACATTCACCACACCTTGAAAACAGTCTTGGGAAAGTTTACCCAAAGATCGGAGGCTGAATTCCCTTGACTGCTGAAGTGTTCCCCGTCACATTACATGTCACATTACACCAGACTGTCCGGGTTTGCATGGCGTCTGGAAGAGGATGAGTCACAGGTTGTAATGTGGGAGACATGGCAACCAATTTACACACATCAAACACCCACAGCAATGTGGTATCTGTTTTTCTGTGATATTGATTGAGGGATGAACATTAGCCAGGACACCGGGGACAACACCCCTGGTCCCCTTCGAAACAGTGCCTCAGTTTAATGTCTCAACCAACAGACAGCACCTCTGACAGTGCAGGACTCCCTCAGTATTGCACTGGAATGTCAGCCTGGATTGTTGTGCTCAAGCCCTGGAGTGGTTTAGATTGCACACGGTAGGACTACCACACTCCATAGATCACACTTAGTAACAGGTGATAAACAGTCTTTTAAAAGAGAAAACCAAGCATTTCATGGAAGGGCGTGAAATTATAATGAAATGCACTGATCCCTGATTGAGTTGAAATGTATGCACACACTTCTAATTACCTCCAAACTCACAGGGAGCACTCAAGCACTGGCCTTGAAGGGACTGCCCTGGTTAGCAACGAGATTTCACAACTGAGCTCCAAGCAGATTACCTCTGAGCAGTTTCATTAATAAATCTCCAAATTCACTGTCTCTTATTTGTAATACTAGTTCATTTTATAAGATTGCTTTTACAATATAATTGCACTGCTGTGTGGTGATGTACCCTGCCGCAAGACAAATGCGATGTAGACATTTTCTGTAACAATGATGTGGAGGTGGTTGAAAAGTTCAGTAATGAGACAGGCTGGCTGATATACATGGTCCCTTCATCCCTGCTTGACATCACGTTTGCGAGCTTCAGGTAGCAGAGTGAATGCTTCAATTCAGTACGTTAGGAGGTATGTGTGCGTGTGTGTGTATGTGGGGGGGAATCAATTTGGACTCCAATTCCTGATTGCTATCCAATAACCCTTACATGTGCATGGCAGGGTCAAGCATCAGTGTCAATCGTCTGTAGTGAATAGCACCCCCGGCACTCATTAGTAAAGGTGATGTCCTGGACGGCTGCCAGGCGTTGGTGGATCCGTAACTCGCTGCAAGTCAACACTTTCCTGAGAGGTGGGGAGAATCAGTCAGAGGAGTAAGAAACCTGCCACTCACACATACCCGTGTCACCGTACTGAGGCCATTCTTGAAATCTTACAGTGCTTTATATTTGCCAGAACTACCTCAGGATGAACTTACTTTTTGGGGTGCAGTGGCATATTATGAAGCATGCAGACATTCCGCAGGAGGACTTGCTTAATAGTTATTTTTGTTAGTGTTGGTTGAGGGGGACAGGATAGTGAGACAAAATCGAGGGGGGGGGGGGGGGGGGGGGGGGCGGATCAGTTTAATTACTCACTCCATACCATAAGCCTAACAAAAGGGAGCACTGCATTGGCTGTCGCTCTGGATAATGTCTGCTTGCAGGATTCCATATGGATTGGGACTCAGAACACTGCAAATAAGCCATTGGTATCCAAGGCACGTGTGTGACTCACTCTGTCTGAATAATCCTTCCATTAAACAAAGTAAATATTGTCCTGAATATATTTCTAACCTCTGATGCTCCCTCTTTTTATGAACCTTGAATATTTATTTAAGCATCATTAACAGAACATCAAAGAGAAGGCGGGGGGGGGGGGGGGGGGGGGGGGGAGAAAAAAATAAGCTATTGGTCGCTCCCTTGTGAACAGTATTAACAGGTTTCTGGGTTATTACCATCGACAGGCGCCTAAAGATGTCACCATATAACATGCTGCAGCTAAAGGGTCAAGTACTTTGAAAAGTAGCTGAGCCCCATACAATCACAAACCACCCTTTTCTTGAACTTTAGCAGCAGTTAATAACAATCGATGTTGCTTGCCCCGAGAAATGGGGGTCTTTATTTTTGGAAAACATCCCTCCCTGTTAACATTCAGGGTTAACTCCACTCTGGATTTAAAAAATGCCTGAAGGTTTGAAGGGATTATCCCTCCCGCCCCAAAAACCACCAGCGCGGGTTTGTTACAATTAGATTTCTATATTTAATTGAAGGTAGAATATGTCAGGGGGTGGTGGGATGGTGGGGGGGGGGGGGGGGGGGGGTGAATTTAGCATATTTTCCCTTGCATGCAGGCGCCTGTTGGATCCCTGCTCTATTGGAAAGGAGGCGGGCAGTGGAGTGAGGGGGTGTTGGGAGGTGGGGAGGGGAGCCAGGGTCTCTTTCCAACCGAGTTCTGGAGGCTGACAGGGGAAAGCTGGAGGGCGGCGGGGCTGCCTGAGAATGAGGCGGGAATAAGCCTCATTGGGAAAGGGGGAGAGGGAGGGCAAAACAAACACAGAAAACAGCTGGGAGCGTCAGGAGGAAGCCCCCCTCCCCTCCTTGTTATGATATCTGTGCTGCAGAGTGAGGTGAACAACCTGTTGTTGTAGTGGATCGGCTGACTAGGTGAAACGATACAGAGATACATTCACACAGGACAGACAGGCGGAGAGGGCAGATGGATGAGCAGAGATAGAAGGTAAGGTTTTATTGTGGAGGGTGATTTTGGGGGGGGGGGGGGGGGGGGAGTTGCCCGGGCGGGAGACAGGCTATAAAGGGAGAGGGTACATACAAGGGAATAAAGCAACATCGTGAACGATACACCAAAACAAGAGTGGGGATGGGGAGAGGAGGCAGAGACACTGACATTTTGAGACGCTGACATTTTGTTTCCAGCTTTTCTGTGCTACATTTCGGTGGAAAACATTTAAAAAGCAAGCACTTTGCAAGTAGATGTATCAATCAATACATAACAATTTAATCAACTATTCCTATTCCTGTATCTGTTGCACTTTGCAGTCCCAAACCTGGCCATCTAATCTGCAATAAGTACCATTGCGGAAGAAGTATTTGGAAGGAAGAAAAGCTGGGCGTGAGGCATTTTAATAAGAATGTCCTTTGAGTTATGGGCAGGTTGGCGATGCATTAAAGGGAAATTCACTCTCCAGCAATTTGGAATGTGACATTGTTTTTGTCCCTCCCCTCCAAAAAAAACAAACATTTATTTTAAACAGGCCTCTGAATATAAAACCGAGATGGGTGCAGTTATTTATTTCTGCAAATATTAGACGTTAAATCTGTGTATTTGATTCATGTTCTGATGTGACCGTTCTCTTTGGGCATGTTGGTTGCACTGAAGGGGGCTGCCTGAAGTCCTTGTAACAGCGACACCTGCTGCCTGTCTCTGGGATCAGCCTCTGTGCCTTTTACCGACTCTTCCCTTGGCCAGCAAGGGGTTCAAAGCAGCAACTTTTCCATTCGCTCCCCCGACATCCCCCCCAACGCACAGTAAAACGATCAGTTACCCCCTTCAGAGTTGCACTGCCGAAGATAAAGTTAAATGCAATGCGAGAAGATTGAGAAAACATGTCTGTGTTCCACTCGTGGAATGAGCAGCAAAAGGTGCAATTTATTAACAGAAGGAATCGACCCTCATGTTAATGAGGATGGGATATTGCAATTAGTTTTTCTTCTGGGAATATGCGTTTTGTAGAAGAATGATAATGTGAGAAGTGGTCATATTCCTCTTCCCTCTCCCCTGGACCCAATCCCGTTCATGCCCATTTGATTCGCTGCAATTTCCCCCTGAACCGCTCATTGAGAATCTGCCCCCCCCCCCCCCCCCCCAGGAAGGAACATTAGCGATGAGAAGTATAGGAGGGGAGACTGGCTGGGAAATTTGACTAGTTGATGAACGTCGAGCTAAATCCTGGTTGAAATCGACCTGGCAGGAAGCAATAGCAAAGTGGTTAGTTTCAGTAACAACAAACAACAGGAGTAAAATATCTGTCAGTGATTTTTGACAGATTTTTGACCCTCCCACTCTCCGGTTGAAATAATTGCAGAGAGCTAGCGCAGTGGTTGTAAATATTGTAACCTTTAAAAAAAAATAGAGCCACAGTAAGTTGACAAAATATATAATGGCAAAGACGCCCTCGAGCCACATTGAATAACCATAGCAAGAAATGTTGAAGCCTTGCTATATTTTTCTTTTAAATTGCTACTCAAATATTCCATTAAGGGCGCGAGACGCAGGTTTTGCAAATGAAGCTTGACTTCGGGAGAGTGTGATATTGTTTACGGGAGAGGCTCCATGGATCACTTCCTTTGGGGCAGTTGGTGAAATCGAGGCCACTCAAAATTGTCCACATTACCAAGATAATTCAGCGTACAAAGTAAGGGCTTCCATTGATTTGGAAAGCCTTCTGTGTTTTTTCTTTGAAACGTTTTTAATCTCTATCTATGTGTGCATCTGCTGTGTAGCACTACTACACAAACATCAAAGGCACCTACTGATCCATCTCCCCCCTCCCACCCCCACTTCAGAAAATCGGACCAATTGACGGCGCTCCTACTCCCGGCATATAAGCAGAAATTTAAGCGGGAGAATCCGGTTAAGAAGGTTGTGCAATGCTGCTCCAAGGCATCAGAAGAGCTCCTAAGTGGCTGCCTGGAGTCAGTGGACTGGTCCATATTCAAGAACTCAGTGACCAACCTAAACGAGTAAGCCACCACCGTCACAGACTTCACCAGCAAGTGTGCAGAAGATTGTGTGCCAAAGAACGTAGTACGTACGTTCCCCAACAGGAAACCATGTTTTAAACGGGAGATTCACTCCCTACTGAAGTCCAGGTCTGAGGCGTTCAAGACAGGTGACCCTGACCTACACAATAACTTTAGGTACAATCTCCACAAAGCCATCAGTGCCGGCAAGAGGCAATACCAGACTAAGCTAGAGTCAGAGACTAATGACACAGACACTTTTCGGCAAGGCAAGGCTTAAACAACATTTTGAGCTACAAAGCAAAGCCGGATAGAATCTCTGGCAGCTGCGCACCCCTCCCCGATGACCTCAATACATTTCCTGCTCGTTTTGAGCAGGCAACAATCATACCGCTGTCGAGTGCCTCAGCAGCCTCGGACACACCCATACCCACCGTCACAGCCTCCAAGGTCAGATTGGACTTCTTGAAAGTGAACCCACGGTAAGCAACGGGTCCTGACAGAGTCCCTGGTTGTGCAGTCATATCCTGCGAAGACCAACTGGCAGAGGGGTTCGCGGACATCTTCAACCTCTCCCTACTCCGTTCCGAGCTTCCCACCTGCTTCAAGAAGATCACCATCATACCAGTGCCAAAGAAGAACTAGGCAATATGCCTCAATGACTACTATCCGGTGACCTCAACATCTATCATTCTGAAGTGCCTCGAGAAGTTGGTCATGAGACACATCAACTCCATACTCCCAGAAGGCCTTGATCCACTGCAATTTGCAAACTGCCACAACTGGTCCACAGCAGGTGACATCTCCCTGGCCCTACACTCATCCCTGGAGCATCTCAACAACAATTCATTGACTACAACTCCGCCTTCAACACCACAATCCCAGACACGCTCATATCAAAACTCCAAAACCTAGGACTTGGCTGCTCGCTCTGCAACTGGATCCCTGACTTACTGACCCATAGACCACAATCAGTCAGGATAAACAACAGCAGCTCCTCCACGATAATCCTCAATATCGGGGCCTGCAAGGGTGCGTAGCTAGCCCCCTACTATACTCCCTGTACGTCACACCTGGCTCCAACTCCATCTACATGTTTGCTGATGACACGGCTGTAGCAGGTCAGATCTCGAATAACAACGAGTCAGAGTACAAAAGGGAGATAGAGAATCTAGTGTAGTGGTGTAATGACAATAATCTTTCTCTCAATGTCAACAAAACTAAGGAGTTGGTTATTGACTTCAGGAAGCAAAGTATTGTACACACCCCTGAGGTGCATCAATGGTGCTGAGGTGGTTGACAGTTTCAAATTCCTAGGTGTGCACATCACCAAAAATCTGTC
Source organism: Scyliorhinus canicula (assembly GCF_902713615.1). Classification (NCBI taxonomy): domain Eukaryota; kingdom Metazoa; phylum Chordata; class Chondrichthyes; order Carcharhiniformes; family Scyliorhinidae; genus Scyliorhinus; species Scyliorhinus canicula. The sequence goes on along the minus strand of NC_052160.1, from coordinate 61,216,455 downwards.
CTGGTCCACCCACGTTGATGTTCCAACCAAGAAAGTGCAACAGCACCTATATTTCCTCAGGAAACTAAGGAAATTTGGATTGTCCACATTTCTACAGATGCATCATAGAAAGCATCCTATTTGGCTGCATCATTGTCTGGTATGGCAACTGCTCAGCCCAATACCGTAAGAAACTATAGAGAGCCGTGAATACAGCCCGGTCCATCATGCAAAACTGCCTCCCATCCATTGACTCCCTTGAGAAAGCGGGCAGCATAATCAAAGACCCATGCCACCCGGGTTATTCTCTCTTCCAACCTCTTGCATCGGACAGGAAACACAAAAGTCTGAGAACATGCACTAACAGGTTCAAAACCAACTTCTTCCCCGCTGTTACCATACTCCTCAATGACCCTCTTATGGACTGAACTGATTTCTTCCCACATCTTCTCGACTGTGTTGTACTCCACTCCGTATGCTTCACTCAATGTCTGTGTCTGTGCATTTACATTTTGTGTCTATCGTATGTCCTATGTTTTTCATGTATGGAACGATCTGTCTGGACTGTATGCAGAACAATACTTTACATTGTTCCTTGGTACACGTGATAATAAATCAAATAAAATCTCCAGACCTGTTGAGTATGTTTGAATTATATCATAGAATCCCAACAGAGCAGAAGGAGGCAATTCAGCCCATCAAGTCTGCACTGACCCACTGAAAAGAGCACCCTAACCAGTCCCACATCCCGCGGCAATGCCTTCTCCCCCCCCCCCCCCCCCCCCCCCCAAACCCGGAAATATACATCACTGTATATCTGCCCTACTATTCTTCGCCAATACCTATCCCTCAACCAAAATAACTAAAACAGATTATCGGACCGTTATCGCTCCAATGTGTGTGAAAACTTGCTGGGTGCAAATTGGATGCTGTGTTTCCTACATTACAATGATCATGCTGCAAAATACCTTTTGACTTTCTGCAGTCACTTACTCACTGGCTTGCTAACTTACTGCAAAGTCCCTCAGCTGAGCAGTTTCTTCTGGTCCTGTGCAGAGCGTGCATAGGCCTCTGCTGAGTTTGCGGATTAGACATTCTTCTACGATGTGTTGCATTGTTTGCTCTCCCCCACAGGTACATGGAGGCTGGCACTAATGCCCCATCTGTGGAGGTTGGCCAAGCAGAAGCCGTGGCCAGTCCTGAACCTGTTGAACCACTCTTCCTTTAGAAGGTTGTGGGTAAAATGTTGGAAAAGGTTATAAGAGATAGGGTTTATAATCATCTTGAAAAGAACAAGTTGATTAGCGATAGTCAACATGGTTTTGTGAAGGGTAGGTCATGCCTCACAAACCTTATTGAGTTTTTTGAGAAGGTGACCAAACAGGTGGATCAGGGTAAAGCTGTTGATGTGGTGTATATGGATTTCAGTAAGGCGTTTGATCAGGTTCCCCACAGTAGGCTATTGCAGAAAATAAGGAAGAATGGAATTGAAGGTGATTTAGCGGTTTGGATCAGTAATTGGCTAGCTGAAAGAAGACAGAGGGTGGTGGTTGATGGAAAATGTTCATCCTGGAGTTTAGTTACTAGTGGTGTACCGCAAGGATCTGTTTTGGGGGCACTGCTGTTTGTCATTTTTATAAATGACCTGGAAGAGGGTGTAGAAGGATGTAAATTTGCAGATGACACGAAGGTCGGTGGAGTTGTGGATAGTGCTGAAGGATGTTATAGGATACAGAGGGACATAGATAAGCTGCAGAGGTGGGCTGAGAGGTGGCAGATGGAGTTTAATGCGGAAAAGTGTGAGGTGGTTCACTTTGGAAGGAGTAACAGGAATACAGAATACTGGGCTAATGGCAAGATTCTTGGTAGTGTAGATGAACAGAGAGATCTCGGCATCCAGGTACATAAATCCCTGAAAGTTGCCACCCAGGTTAATAGGGCTGTTAAGAAGGCATATGGTGTGCTAGCCTTTATAAGCAGGGGGATTGAGTTTCGGAACCACAAGGTCATGCTGCAGCTGTACATAACACTGGTGCGGCCGCACCTGGAGTACTGCGTGCAGTTCTGGTCACCACATTATAGGAAGGATGTGGAAGCTTTGGAAAGGGTTCAGAGGAGATTTACTAGGATGTTGCCTGGTATGGAGGGAAGGTCTTACGAGGAAAGGCTCAGGGAATTGAGGTTGTTTTCGTTAGAGAGGAGAAGGCTGAGAGGTGACTTAATAGAGACATATAAGATAGTCAGAGGGTTAGATAGGGTGGACAGTGAGAGTCTTTTTCATTGGATGGCGATGACCAACACGAGGGGACATAGCTTTAAATTGAGGGGTGATAGATATAGGACAGATGTCAGAGGCAGTTTCTTTACTCAGAGAGTAGTAGGGGTGTGGAACGCCCTGCCTGCAACAGTAGTAGACTCGCCAACTTTAAGGGCATTTAAGTGGTCACTGGATAGACATATGGATGAAAATGGAATAGTGTAGGTCAGATAGGCTTCAGATGGTTTCACAGGTCGGCGCAACATCGAGGGCCGAAGGGCCCGTACTGCGCTGTAATGTTCTATGTTCTAAGGTTTGAAACCAGGCAGATTTCGGGTTGGATTTGGGTCCAGGTACTTGTTTGCCATGTCCAATGGTTCCTGTTCATTTGTCCAGGTGGAATTCACGTTGAAGTCCTGTGAGGGAAGGTTTTGATGACTGCACGTTTCTTTCTTCAGTGATTATGCTGCTTAGGAGGGAGCTGAGATGGGATCTTTGGGATAAAGTTAGTTCCAAGGTGACAGGGCTGCTAATGGGAGATTGGAACTTGTCAGTCCCTCAGTGGCAGCGTCAATAATTTGAACCCTGAGCTACCCAGGTCCAAGCTATCCCCAGGTCATCTTCATGATTGACTTAACTACAGAAAATGCTTGAAAAACAATAGGTCTGGCGGCATCTGTGAAGGGAGAAACCAAGTTAACATTTTGAGTCCAAACATGAACTCATTCCTAGTTCTGAAAAAGTCATATTGGACTCCAAACATTAACTTTGTTTTTATTTCAGATTTCCATCATTCACAGCATTTTGCTTTTATCCATGACTGACTTACCAGCTTAACTCATTAACAAGGATCTCAGGCCTCAGGCCTGATCAGTAAGCTCCAGGTAACCCCAACCGTTTAAGCTGGGCAACAAGTGCCTTTGTGTTGGCGCACGGCGTGATATTTGTCTGGTGTTGCTCCAGTCGTTAGCCTCCCCACCCTCATCCAGTGCACCCCATGCACTTGAGATGGGTCCCTGAGCCTCAGTTCTTGCCAACCCGATCCTCTGTTGTGTCATTTCGGTAAGTGGAGTACATCTACGCAGCAGTGATTTTCAAACCTTTTCTTATGACTCGGATCGACATTTCCAGGGACCACTTTCCGAACTTCAGAGAGTTAAGTGTGAGGTCCTGTTAGGAAGTTGGAATGAAATGAAAAGTAAATAATTGGATACAAAAAAACTGATCGGGATTTAGTTGAACTGAGGACTTGAGAGATGTAGATTAGCCCCATTGTGGGCAGCATGGTAGCACAGTGGTTAGCACTGTTGCTTCGCAGTGCCAGAGTCCCAGGTTCGATTCCCGGCTTGGGTTACTGTCTGTGCAGAGTTTGCAAGTTCTCCGTGTCTGCGTGGGTTTCCTCCGGGTGCTCCAGTTTTCTCCCACAAGTCGCGAAAATCGTGCTTGTTAGGTGATTTGGACATTCTGAATTCTCTCTCCGTGTACGCGAAAAGGTGCCGGAATGTGGCAACTGGCGGCTTTTCACAGTAACTCCATTACAGTGTTAATGTAAGCCTGCTTGTGACAATAAAGATTATTATTAGCAGGGTGAAATAGGTACTTTGTTAAGCAAAGTGGAGACTGGCAGTCCAGAGATGTAGATTATTGTCACACTCAGTTGCAGAGCAGGATTCCCGTAGCCAATCAAGCTGTTCTGTAAAAATAAACCCAACAGAGGTCTGTCTCTATCAGACCCCATAATTCCTACCTTAAACTGAGAAGCAAAATTCTCAAAAGAAAGCATAAGGTAATTGTGGTAATAATTTGCTGGATTTGGCATATAGTGTTAAAACCTATGGAATGTTGTTTTGGGGAATGTGTATGCTTGGAGTTTGGGAAAGTAGATAGATTTGGATTGGGGGGTAATTTCAGTATACTGACTGGCTAACCATTATTGTAGTTAGTTGTAAAAGTTGTTCTTTACTGTTCCCTTTCTTGTTCCATGTTTTAAAGTTTAATTAGTGTTTTGCCATTTGAATACTTACAGTAAGATTGACCTCTTTCCTCACCGGGTTTCATCCCTTTTCTCACATTTTGTTCCCAAATCCCCAAAATAAATAGTTAAGAACCGGCGTTCCAAGATTCCCTTCTGGGATTTGGGATGCCTTCGCATTGAACATCAGCGGGATTCATAACAGGTACCCAGTGAAAAATGTTGCTGCTATTGCATTAAATATTTTTAAAATTAGCTTCCAGCAACAGAGAGAAACTGCTGATAGTTTAGGGACAGCACGGTAGCATGGTGGATAGCACAATCGCTTCACAGCTCCAGGGTCCCAGGTTCGATTCCAGCTTGGGTCACTGTCTGTGTGGAGTCTGCACATCCTCCCCGTGTGTGCGTGGGTTTCCTCCGGGTGCTCCGGTTTCCTCCCACAGTCCAAAGATGTGCAGGTTAGGTGGATTGGCCGTGATAAACTGCCCTTAGTGTCCAAAATTGCCCTTAGTGTTGGGTGGGGTTGCAGGGTTATGGGGTAGGGTGGAAGTGTTAACCTTGGGTAGGGTGCTCTTTCCGGGAGCCGGTGCAGACTCGATGGGCCGAATGGCCTCCTTCTGCACTGTAAATTCTATGTAAATCTATCTATGTAAAACATACAGAGAGAAATAAAGAAATGTGATAAGGGCGATGAACATTACTGCCCTGGAATCCAGTTTGAAAACAAGGAGCCCGACAGTGGGTAAATGGAGATTCATATTTGGGATCAGATTGATTTGGGCATAAAGATGCTGAGGCGGTTCACTGGGTATGTAAGACGCATGTAAGGAGCAAAAAAAATCTGTTATGCTTTATATTCTTCTGGAACTATGGGGGGGACAGAAGATGACTCATGTGACAGTACTATTGTCCAATAAATGCAATTAATTCAGAGAAGCTCCAGGAAGAGGAAATTAAACAAGTTATTTGTACAACAGCTCAGGAAATACGGGACGAAATTTAATTGTTCCAAATGGCAATAAAACCAGAGAATGCTGGAGACGCACAGCACACAGGGAAGGGTAAAGGCGCATTAATGTATTGGGTAGAGCCCCTTCATCAAAATGGGCAGATAGATGCTGCTGCTTTATACGGCTGGAGGGGAATGGTCAGAGGGAACAATCAATCAAAGACAGTGTTGATCCTGACACAAAGGAGGGGTTATTGGCTGACAAACAGGTCTTATAAAAAAGCCAGCAAGAGGCTTAAACAGCTGCTTGCCTCACAAAAGATCACTTTTGTGATGTTCTCAAATATTTTTGAAATAAATAAATTGAACAAAGCAAGGCAGAGAGACGTTATTGGATCTGCACCCCACAAGCAGCGTCCAGTATGGAGTGGGGTCTGTTGGGGGGGGGGGGGGGGGGGGGGGGGGGGTCGTTAGTATAAATTGACAGATAAACTAGAGCAAATACAAGGGTTGTTTACAAAAGCAGTTTGGATTTGAGCAGTTTTAGGGGCCTCTTTGCCAGGCTCCCACGTCATGTCCAACCCTCTGGTGATGTGACGGCCCACCCCCAATGACATCAACCTCCACCCCCAATGACGTCAAACCCCAATGACATCCAAGCCCCGCCAGATTTTGACTATAAGGCAGTGTCTTCCGGGTAGATTTCTTCCCTCACTTCAGCTGCAGAACAATGAGCTTGAGCAGTACCTTGTAGTTCCAGTCCCATTTCAGAGTCCACTTCTCCTTGTTCAAGTTTTTCAGATACAGTGTTGTCTCCTGAAATTGGTAGGTCGAAGTCATCAGACAAGTCACTAAAACCTTTGACGGATGTTGTTGTTGAGGATGAATGTGCAATTTGGGCACAGCTCAAACCTTTTAGAGGAAAATGCCAGACTGTCTTTTTGCCTAACTTCGTCCTGTTGCCTCACCTTCAACCTTCTGTGTTTCTGACTGCCAGCTTCATAGTGTCTCTTCATAATATCTCATCTGTCTTGATTTCAATGAATGTGGATTTTCAGAAGGAGCAGGCTTCTTTGTCCTCCTCAGCCGTGGGGGTCGGGTAGTCACTGCAGCTGCTCCCCTCGATGACCTAAGCTTGCAGGTGTGCTGGTGGCTGACCGGTTGTCTGGCCTGACCTTGCTCTCGCCCTCACTTGTCCGTTTGTTACTCAGCTCCCTCACTCTCAGCCCTGGCCTCTGGTTGAGTTTCCCTGCTGATCCCTGAAAACCACAACACCTCCACCTGCCTGGCACCTCCCAACTTCTCACACCTCTCACTCGGGTATCCAGTCCTTGAGCCTCAAATACCGCGTGCGATCCTGGCTGGCAGCCTGGCTGCTGCTGCTGACTATCTGCCAGTTAACTGTAGCGAAGAGCTCGATATGCATGTACACTGCTTCAACAATGGTAGAAATACGTGACTGTCCTTTAATTGTGTGTTGCTGTAAGGATGACTACATCCAAAACCTGTTTCATAAGATGAAACAGAAGTGAGCGAAATTGCAGCTTTTTTACTTCTAAAAGCCTCGTGGATGCAAATCATGAAAAATTTGCGCATGTGGTTGAGGAAATAATGGAAAGAAAATATTTTACACCAAGTCACATCTGTCATCCCCATAACCACCATTATACCTCTGCGATTCTGGTTTTGGCTGAATGAGCGTGACTGTGAACAGGCTCCCAGGCTCTCACAACTAAACCTGGCTCCCATATCCCAGTATCCAAATCAATCCACTTTTTCTTGATCCAGCTCCTGGAATAAAGGGGGCCGGACTTAGCAGTGGAAACTCAGGGACCCAACTCGAGGACATTGGTCACCTGTGACCTGACTTGGAGCAGCATCAGGAAAACCGTGGCTCACAAACGTAACCAAAGGGCAGAACCTGATGCTCCTACAAGCTACTGGAATGGTAACTAAGAGATTTTGACCTTCTGTACCATTTTTAACAATGATGGAGTGGCTCTCCACTCTTGTGAAAATCAAGGCAAGTGTTGTAAATCTGGGATGTTCAAGATGCCGGAATTAGATAACTGCAGATAACTTGGAAGTGTTGTGGGGTTAGAGGAGATTTCAGAGGCGGGGTGGCCCAAGGACCTGGGACATTTGAAAACAAAGATGAAGATTTTTTAAATTGAAGGTTTACCTCATTTTGTCTGGATTACAGCACGATCATTTCCATAGAGGGCAGAGATGAGGTTGGTTTGGGATTTGCATTTTGTGGAAATAGCTGTGCATATAGAATCACAGCTGCCTGCAGTCATGTCTGACTTACATTAGCCAGGAGTGGAATACACAGTGTGTGCAGACTAGACCTGAAAGGAGCAGGTCAAAACTTTGTAGAATCCTTTGGGAGAGATAAGGGCCGGGATTCTCCCCTACCCGGCGACACAGGGGTCCCGGCGGGATGGAGTGGCGTGAACCACTCCGGCGTTGGGCCGTCCCAGGGGCGGGATTCTCCGACCCCCGCCGGGTTGTAGAAGCGCCGGGGGCCGGCGTGAATCCCGCCCCCGCCGTCTCCGGCACCAGAGATTCGGCGGGGGCGGGATTGCGCCGCGCCTGTCGGCGGGCCCCCCTCGGCGATTCTCCGGCCCGCGATGCGCCGAAGTCCGGCTGAAGGGACTTCGGCGGCTGGCGGAAGTCCGCGCATGCGCCTGATCATCAGCAGCTGCTGACGTCATCCCCACGCATGCGCAGGGGAGGGGGTCACTTCCACGTCAGCCATCGTGGATGCTATGGCCAATGCGGAAGGAAAAGCGTGCCCCACGGCACAGGCCAGCCCGCCGATCGGTGGGGCCCGTTCGCTGGCCAGGCCACCGTGGGGGCACCCCCCGGGGCCAGATTGCCTCGCGCCCCCCCCCCCAGGCCCACGGAGCCCGCCTGCACCGCCAGTCCCGCCGGTAAGCTAGGTGGTTTGATTCCCGCCGGCGGGACCGGCATGACAGCAGCGGGACTCCGGCCCATTGCGGCCCGGAGAATTGCCGGGGGGGGGGGGGGGGGGGGACAGGCCCCCGGCGATTCCAAAGTCCAAAGATGTGCAGGTTAGGTGGATTGGCCATAATAAATTGCCCTTAGTGAACAAAATTTGCGTTAGTGTTGGGTGGGGTTACTGGGTTATGGGGATAGGGTGGAGGTGTTGACCTCGGGTAGGGTGCTCTTTCCAAGAGCCGGTGCAGACTCAATGGGCCGAATGGCCTCCTTCTGCACTGCAAATCCTTTGCTAATCTATGATTCTCCGACCCGGTGGGGGGGGCCGGGGGGGGGTCGGAGAATCCCGCCCATGGTGTCTTTTGGGTTTGTTAAAAGTGGACAGCCCCACTTCAAAGTGTGTAAAAAGTGGATAAATTCATTGGGACTGTCAGGAGGGATTGTCAAAAAGGTCAAGAGTAACTGTCAAAAGTCCCGTTGCTGTCATGCCGGTCCCGCCGGCGGGAATCAAACCAACTACCTTACCGGCGGGACCAGGCGGCGCTAGTGGGGTCCGGGGTCCTGGGGGGGCGCGGGGCAATCTCGCCCCGGGGGTGCCCCCACGGTGGCCTGGCCCGCGATTGGGGCCCACCAATCGGCAGGCGGGCCGGTGCCGTGGGGGCACTCTTTTCCTTCCGCGTTCACCCTAGCATTCACGATGGCGGACGCGGAAGTGACCCCCTCACCTGCGCATGCGCGGGGATGGCGTCAGCAATCCGCACCTTTGAGCTGGGATTCTCCCCTACCCGGCGGGGCGGGGGGTCACGGCGGGATGGAGTTGCGCCAACCACTCTGGTTTCGGGCCGTCCCAAAGGTGCGGATTTCTCTGCACCTTTAGGGGCCAAGCCCTAACCTTCAGGGGCTAGGCCCGCGCCGGAGTGGTTGGCGCTCCGCCGGCTGGCGGGAACGGCCTTTGGCGCCATGCCAGCCGGGGCCGAAGGGTCTTCGCCGGCCAGCGGAAGTCCGCGCATGCGCCGGAGCGTCAGCGGCTGCTGACGTCATCCCTGCGTATGTGCAGGGGAGGGGGTCACTTTCGCATCCGCCATCGTGAAGGCTGATGCCTGACGCGGATAGAAAAGTGTGTCCCCACGGCACAGGCCCGCCTGCCGATTGGTGGGCCCCGACCGCGGGCCAGGTCACCGTGGGGGCATCGCCCCGCGTGCCCGTCAGGACCCCGGAGCCCTCTCGCGCCACCTGGTCCCGCCGGTAAGGTAGGTGGTTTGATTCCCGCCGGCGGGACCGGCATAACAGCAACGGGACTTCGGCCCATCGCGGGTCGGAGAATCGCCGGGGGGCGTCCCACCGCCAGGTGCGGCGCGATTCCCACCCCCGCCGAACCTCTGGTGCCGGAGACTTCGGGAGACAGCAGGGGCGGGATTCACGCCGCCCCCCGGCGATTCTCCGACCCACAATGGGCCGATGCGAATTACTGTCTCAGATGGTGTGCTCAGGAACCAGGGTAATGGTGTGGTAAGAAGTGAACAAACATCGGTTACATGGAAAGGTGCAGGAGAGAAGGCAGCCAGACATCGGGTTGGCAGAAGACCGTCTCTGAAGTAGCTATCACTGGGGGAAGGCTGGCTATGGAATGTAGAGAGGGAAGGGACGAAAAATTGGGATTGGTGATTGGATTATATTATAGGTGGCAGAGATGATCTGACCAGTGAATAAGATGGAAGATGGGCAAGGAGTGGCAAGGGGAAGTTAGTAAACATCTGAGAACAAGGGTTTCCAGTTGGTATTAAGACTGGTATGTTTGATAAGCAATGTGAGGCCATTTTACCCTCTGCCAGTTAACTGTAGCAAAGAGCTCGATATGCATGTACACTGCTTCAACAATGGTAGAAATACGTGACTGTCCTTTAATTGTGTGTTGCTGTTAGGATGACTACATCCAAAACCTGTTTCATAAGATGAAAGAGAAGTGAGCGAAATTGCAGCTTTTTTACTTCTAAAAGCCTCGTGGTGCAAATCATGAAAAATGTGCCCATGCGGTTGAGGAAATAATGGAAAGAAAATATTTTACACCAAGTCACATCTGTCATCCCCATAACCACCATTATACCTCTGCGATTCTGGTTTTGGCTGAATGAGCGTGACTGTGAACAGGCTCCCAGGCTCTCACAACTAAACCTGGCTCCCATATCCCAGTATCCAAATCAATCCACTTTTTCTTGATTCAGCTCCTGGAATTGTTGCACGTTTTGCTATGGGTGTAAAACGCGTTTATTGGAGTGTATTAACACGCCTCCGTTTAAAGGCCGTGTGCTTAACACTACTAGGCTCTATGTATGTATTTTCAGCTCAGGAGTCGCCAGATGCCGTATAGACACCTCACAAATATTCCAAGGTCAGGTTCAAAGTAATAAAACGATACACCGATTAGTAAGTTCCAAACGATCAATATTTATTATACAATTATAATAAATACGCATGCACACGCTAAGGGACTAAGCTATGACTAAACTAAGCAATCAGAATACTTAACTAAACAGGAACAGGCAAGGTCAGGGAGCGAGGCCTTCGTTCCGATCTTGGTCTGCAACCTTCAGAGAGCGTGCTGGTCACTGGGGGTCTAGAGGGCCTGGTTCGCGTAGCGAGCGTCGTATTGGCACTTACGGTTCGGCGGCTGGTGCTCAACGGCTGGAGTCAGGATACAGGTTGGAGTTCTTGGTCAAAGCCGGAGCACGAAACAACAGACAGGACCATGGGTGGGGGTCTATCTTTTATAGGGGTCCCCAATGTCCTTGCCTTTTCTGGGCGGGCTTTACCTTCAGGTATCGATTGGATCACTCCCAATCGATATCTTTTGAATTCCTCCAATGTGAGGGTCTTTCTTGATGGCGGGGGCGGTTTCTATAGTGGATACTTCTGGTGCCGCTCTGTCTGGACATCCACTTAAAGTATCTTATTCAAACCCAAATGTTGCCATTGTGTGTGCCTAGATCGGGACTGCCTCATTAGTATGTAAAGCGTTTTGCTATTATCACCTTTGGTTTGAGATCTTCCACCTGGCCAGAAACTAGTTTTGCTGCTTGCAAAATGCTAATGAGTCTTTGCAGACTGCTGCCTTGGCTAAACTGCTTTTCCCTGCAGTCTTAGCGATTCTCCATTTTGTTTAGTTCAGTGTCCATTTTAGGTAGCTACAGTGGCTACAGAATAAAGGGGGCCGGATTTAGCAGTGGAAACTCAGGGACCCAACTCGAGGACATTGGTCACCTGTGACCTGACTTGGAGCAGCATCAGGAAAACCGTGGACATTTGAAAACAAAGATGAAGATTTTTTAAATTGAAGGGTTACCTCATTATGTTTGGATTACAGCATCGATCATTTCCATAGAGGGCGGAGATGAGGTTGGTTTGGGATTTGCATTTTGTGGAAATAGCTGTGCATATAGAACCACAGCTGCCTGCAGTCATGTCTGACTTACATTAGCCAGGAGTGGAATACACAGTGTGTGCAGACTAGACCTGAAAGGAGCAGCTCAAAACTTTGTAGAATCCTTTGGGAGAGATAAGAGCCGGGATTCTCCCCTACCCGGCGACACAGGGGTCCCGGCGGGATGGAGTGGCGTGAATCACTCCGGCGTCGGGCCGCAACATAGGTGCGGAAATCCGCACCTTTAGGGGCCAAGCCCTAACCTTGAGGGGCTAGGCCCGCGTCGGAGTGGTTGGCACCCCGCCAGCCGGCGGGAAAGGCCTTTGGCGCCACGCCAGCCGGGGCTGAAGGGACTTCGGCGGCTGGCGGAAGTCCGCGCATGCGCCTGATCGTCAGCAGCTGCTGACGTCATCCCCACGCATGCGCAGGGGAGGGGGTCACTTCCACGTCGGCCATCGTGGATGCTATGGCCAATGCGGAAGGAAAAGCGTGCCCCCACGGCACAGGCCAGCCCGCCGATCGGTGGGCCCCGTTCGCTGGCCAGGCCACCGTGGGGGCACCCCCCGGGGCCAGATTGCCTCACGCCCCCCCCCCCCCCAGGCCCACGGAGCCCGCCTGCACCGCCAGTCCCGCCGGTAAGCTAGGTGGTTTGATTCCCGCCGGGGGGACCGGCATGACAGCAGCGGGACTCCGGCCCATTGCGGCCCGGTGAATTTCCGGGGGGGGGGGGGGGGGACAGGCCCCCGGCGATTCCAAAGTCCAAAGATGTGCAGGTTAGGTGGATTGGCCATAATAAATTGCCCTTAGTGAACAAAATTTGCGTTAGTGTTGGGTGGGGTTACTGGGTTATGGGGATAGGGTGGAGGTGTTGACCTCGGGTAGGGTGCTCTTTCCAAGAGCCGGTGCAGACTCAATGGGCCGAATGGCCTCCTTCTGCACTGTAAATTCTATGCTAATCTATGATTCTCCGACCCGGCCGGGGGGGGGGGTCGGAGAATCCCGCCCATGGTGTCTTTTGGGTTTGTTAAAAGTGGACAGCCCCACTTCAAAGTGTGTAAAAAGTGGATAAATTCATTGGGACTGTCAGGAGGAATTGTCAAAAAGGTCAAGAGTAACTGTCAAAAGTGTTAAAAGCAAAGGCAGGACAGTGATGCAGTGGTTAGCACTGCTGTCTCATGGCACTGAGGACCTAGGTTCGATCCTGGCTCTAGGTCACTGTCTGTGTGGAGTTTGCACAGTCTCACCCCCACAACCCAAAGATGTACAGGGGTGGATTTGCCATGCTAAATTGCCCCTTGATTGGGAAAAAAAAGAATTGGGTATTCAAAATGTATTTTTTTAAAAAAATGTTTTATATTAAAAAAGTGTTAACAGCAACTGCCAAGCTGTCAAGGCTTTAAAACACTATCATTTACATCTTTGGGGGAAAAAAACTGGAGTGTTTAAAAGAAGCATTGTTTGTTATTTCACTCTGTTGACATAAACCTGAGGGCACTCTGTTGACATAAACCTGAGGGCTACCATTACTGGATTTGTGCTGCATGACTGATTTTGCTACCTTCCACTATTAAAGTCGGGTAATTTTCATTTCACAGTTTGATTGACAGTTGCAAATGGTTATATAATCTTTGAAGTGGGGCTGTGAATTTTAGGGCTTGTTTTTATAAGGGTTTAAGTTCTTGAATTAAATGTTTCTTATATGGGATTATGTAGTTGAAGGAATGTAACCGTAGTGAATAAGTTTTTATGTATTGGAATGCATTTTAAAAATAAAGTCTGCAATATACACTTACAATTTATTTCATTTCATCTCATCATGGCTCCTGAGGTCTGCCCATAGTGGATATTAGGTGAGTTGGCATGGTAAGTGTAAGGGCAAAGTGTGGTGGGTGAGGGGTATGGGTTGGCACTAACTTGGCATAGGAGCCCCAGAAGGGTATGAGGGTGTAGGTGGAGGGTATAGGTTGGTTTGGAGGGCAGGAGGGGCCACGGTGAATGTAGAACGCATGAGCTGGCATGGGTTGACGTGGATGGGGCATGGGGAGTCAGGAGGAGATGAGGGGTGAATGCTTGAGGGCTGTTTTCTGTGCTTTGTTTTATTGCCTTTTCAAAAACCTTGGACACAGTGCTGGAGCACAGCCAGCCTCTGCCTCCGGCAGCCTCCGCACCTTTTGCGCGATTGCCTGATCTGAATCCCAGCCACCTTGGAACGAAAATCCCAAATTCCGGGCATTTCCTTCCGGGTTGGGTTTGCAGAGCCAGGAAAGGTTGCGACTCTCGTGTTCCCGACACAGGAGCAATAATTCAGGCCGTTGTTTACAACCTATCACTTTGATTAAGTGTTTGGCAATTTGACCCAATGGGCCAGGATTTTCTGACAAGTCCCTGTGCTGCTTTTCATGATATACACCAGTGTAAAATGGTGCAGACACGCGCTGATGGACGCACGCAGGGACCAATCAACATGCACAAACACCGCAGCCAATCACCAGTTAGAATGCACACACTATAAAGGCAGAGGGCACCACGGTTCCCGCTCATTCTGGGTGCTGCCTCTGAGTGTAACAGGAACTCATCCAGCCCAGCACAGACTCACAACTCGTGCTGAGAGAATCAACTGGTTCGGACAAGGCTTAGGTCTCTAGTTTAAGTTAGCATCATTTAGACCCACAGTCATCGTGTGTTAGTTAGTTAGAAGTAGTTAATAAAATTGAGTTGAACCTTCATCAGTGTTGGAAGTGTCTGTTCATCTCTCAAGTCTACACTAGCCAACACTTCACTGCTCCTCAGCATTTTACCAGCCATCAGGCCTCTTAGCCTGCCACCAGGCTGTCAGTGAGGTCTAATACAATATTTCCTTGCGTACCCTGTTTAGAATGTGCCTGTGAAGCAATGTAGGACTTTTTATAAGGGAGGCACAGTGGTTAGCACAGCTGCCTCACAGAGCCTGAGACCCCAGTTCAATTCTGGCCTTGTGTGACTGGGAGATTACACATTCTCCCTGTGTCTGCATGGTTTTCTCCGGGTGCTCCGGTTTCTTCCCACAATCCAAAGATGTGCAGGTTAGGTGCATTGGCATTGCTAAATTGCCCCTTCTTGTCCAAGGAAGCACAGGTTAGGTTACGGGGATAGGGTGGTGGAGTCGGCCTGGGTAGGGTGCTCTTTCATTGGGTCGGTGTGGACCTGATGGGCCGAATGACCTTCTTTTGCACCGTAGGAATTCTATCATTACGTTAAAGGTGCTGTATAAATGTAATTTGTTGTTTTGAAGTCATTCCACCATTGGCACTCAGCTGCCTAGGGCCTCGGCTGTGGAATGCCCTACCGAAACCTCTCTGCCTCTACCATGCACTCTTCCTTTAAGACAATCTTTAACTAAGTTTCACTAAGTTTCTGATCACCTGTCTACATGGCTCAATGTCATATTTCATTTGATAAGGTGCCTTGGGACATTTTACGACACATAAAGGTGCTATGGAAATCCATGTGGTTACTGTTGTTGCTGTCAAAGGAGACAGATGAAGTTTAGTCATCATTAGCCCTCAGTTTATTATTCCTCTATACCCATCTTGTGGCTCCGTGTGTTTTTTGAAAAAGAATAACGACCTTTCGGAAAAAACCCTGAAACCTGTGGAATAAAAAAAATGCACGATTTTGGTTAAAAAAAAATCCCTCTGATATTAAAGCTAAAATACAACAAAGAAATATTAGTGGACAGCTATCAATAAATGTTTTTAAAAGGCTATAACTTAAAGTAAGACTTTAATTTAGAGCTTAAGATAAAGACAATTTTTAAGATTGAACAGCTCTGCTCCAATGGATGGTCATATCCTTTGAGTGAGCCAGTTTAACTGGTGAAAGATCCCACTTATTTCATCTCATGTCTCTTTTTTTTATTCTAATCGTGTGTGTACAGTGATATCGCTACCCTGAAATTGCTTTGCCGTTTCTGTTGCACAAAGATCATCAATCGAGTTCACCATTGAAGTCTTTACCACAGAGCATCCATATTTATCATCTGCATTCTATGCAGGCAATCCGCATTTTTCTATCGCATTCATCAATGTAGAAGATAAATGAGTGACCCTGGAAATGCAGTGTGGGTGGGAGAGGGGAGTGGGAGAAAAGTGGATTTGTTTGTGTAGTATGCCGGTACGAAATGGGGCGCAGATAGTTTTCTTATTCATTCATGGTTTGCGGGCATCGCTGCTTAGGTTGACCAGCCTTAATTTCCCTCGAGAAGGTGGTGGTGAGCCGCCTTCTTGAACCACTGCAGTCCATGTGGTGTAGGTACAACCACAGCGCTATTAGGAAGGGAGTTCCACAATTTTGGTCTAGCGACAGTGAAGGAAAGGTGGTACATTTCCAAGTCAGAATGGTGAGTGTCTTGGAGGGGAACTTGCAGGTGATGGTGTTCCCACGTATCTCTTTCCTCTGTCCTTCGCGGTGAAAGTGGTTGTGGGTTTGGAAGGTGCTGTCAAAGGAGGTATTGAAAGTTGCTGCAGGGCAACTTATAGATTGTACTCACTGCAGCTACAGTGCAGCAATGGTGCAGAGAGTGAATGTTTAACGTGGTGAGTGGGCTGTCAATCAAGCAGGCTATTTTACCTAGACACTATTGAGCTTCTTGAGTGTTGTTGGAGCTGCACTCATCCAGGCAACTGGCAAGTAGTTTCTCATATTCCTGACTTGTGCCTTGGTAAACAGGCTTTGGGGAGTTTGGAGGTGAAAACGCACTATAGAATACCAAGCTTCTGATGTGCTCTGTATTTTGGCCAATGGGAATCCCCAGGACGTTGATCGCGGGGGATTCATTCAGCAATGGTAATGCCATCGAATTTCAAGGGGAGATGGTTAGATTTTCTCTCTTGTTGGAGGTGGTCATTATCTGGCACTTGAATTATGTGAATATTACTTGCTACTTATCAGCCTAAGCCTAGATATTTTCCAGGTCTTGTTACATATGGACACAGACTGTTTCAGTATGAGGAGTCGCAAATGATACCAAACATTGTGAAATCACCAGCAAACATCCCCACTTCTGACCTTATGATGGCAGGAAGATCATTGATGAAGCAGCTGAAAACACTCAAGTCTGAGGGCTGAGGTGATTGGCCTCCAGCAATTACAATGATATTCCTTGATGCTATGTGTGACTCTGACCAATGATATTCCTTGATGCTGGGTGTGACTCTAACCAATGATATTCCCTTGTGCTGGGTGTGACTCTAACCAATGATATTTCTTGGTGCTGGATGTGACTCTAACCAATGATATTTCTTGGTGCTGGATGTGACTCTAACCAATGATATTCCTTGGTGCTGGGTGTGACTCTAACCAATGATATTCCTTGGTGCTGGGTGTGACTCTTGAAATCCATTGAGTTAAATACTGGAGGGTGGTCCATTCTTAACTCAGTTCCATGACTCTGACCTTTTGTCCTGTTTGGACCAAAGGTGCCCTGCATTTTGTAGACAGTAATTTACCACATTGTTGGTTGCTTGGCAGTGATGTAGCTAGATGGGAACAACTTGTCAGATAAATAGCTAGTTCTGGAGCACTAATCTTCAGTACATCTGGATGTTGTCAGGGTCCTTCAGTCTTTGTTTTGTACGCAGTTGTTTCTCAATATCAGGTGGAGTGAAATGAATTGGCTGAAGAATGGCTTCTGTGATGGTGTGGTCCCCAGGAGGAGGCTCATCCACACAACACTTTTGGCTGAAGGTGTTTGTAAACGCTTCAGCCTTGTCTTTTGCACTGAGGTGCTGGGCTGCCCCTCCAGGGATGATGGGAATTTTCATGGCAACACTTTCTCTTGTTAACTGTTTAATCCACCATCATTTATGACTGGATGTGGCAAATTGGTTCAGCAGTTAACTACTAAAGCTGCCTCATAATGAAAGGGTGTGTTATCCCATTGGCTCCCAAAGAAAAGGGGATAATTTGAAAGTACACGATAGAACTAGAAACTGAACCGCTTCCACTTCTTTGATTCCTTGATCAAATATGATTTTTCAGGAGTCTGAGTGACTTGCTTGGCCATTTCAGAGGGTATTTAAGATTCATCTACAAAGGCGGCACGGTGATGCAGTGATTAGCACTGCTGCCTCATGGCATTGAGGACCCGGGTTTGGTCCTGGCCCAGGTCAATGTCCGTGTGGAGTTTGCACATTCTCCCCACGTCTGCATGGGTCTCAATCCGACAACCCAAAGATGTGCAGGATAGGTGGATTGGCCATGCTAAATTGCACTTTAATTGGGAAAAAAATAATTGGATACTCTAAAATAAAAAAAAAAAAGAATCAACCACATTGCTGTGGGTCTGGAGTCACGTGTAGGCCGGACCAGGTAAGGATGGCAGATTTCCTTCACTAAAGGACATTAGTGAACCAGATGGGGTTTTACGACAATCAACGATGGCTTCATGGTCATCATTAACCCTTCAGTCCCAGATTATTTTGAATTACAATTTCACCATCTGCCCTGGTGGTATTCAAAGCTGGGTCACCAGAGTGTTACCCTGGGTCTCTGGATTACTAGTCCAGCGACAATACCACTACGCTACTGCCTCCCCTAAATATATGCCCTAATGCAAACAGTCTTTGGCATCTAAGGAGCTTCGGTCAATCTGCAAGAGCATTCTGGAAGCCAAAAAAAATCTAGAATATTTAAAAGGAGTAAAGAGGCAGCAAAAATAGTGACTCATTGCATGGCATTCCTGAGGGAGTGCTGTGGCATCAATGGTGTACCCTTTTGGATGAAGCATTAAATTCTGCTTGACCAGGGAACCATAGAAAACCATTCAAACAAAAGTAGGAAGCTTTCCTGGTCTCTTGGCTGACATACCTCACTTAGCTAACATCACCAAAACGGATCCATGTGACTGTCCATCTCGTTGCTATTTGTGAGATCCTGCTGTGCAAAAAACTGGGTTCTGGGTTAAGAATCACCACATTCCAAAGCGTAACTCATTGTAGATGAGGCACATTGAGATGATTTTTGAGGAATGAGTTAAGGCATTTCTAAAGTGCAAGTCTTTCTTTTGCGGATGCGCTCTAAATCGTGAAAACAGGTTGACCTGCCCTGTAGCGACTGGTGGAATTATTTTAAAAAGGTACACAGCCCATCTCTTTAACAGATGAATGAGCCATTAGAGGGTTTCCACTCTCTGACGAATACTGATGATGTTTAGTTCGCTGAGTTTGAGTGGTCCCTATCCCCAGCCTCACGGGGCACTAACAATACAAACTACAAGTAAGACTGACAGATTTATTGGAATTTCTGAAGGATGCAGAAATATAATGACATTCAGTAGTGTATGGAGTATTATGCAACTTGATTTTCAGATAATATTTCATAAAAGACTTCTGCTTAAAGTGAAACCTCTTGGGTAAATAGGATATACATTATTCAATAACTGGAAACAAAGGCCATGTATTATGGTATCGGTTCTAATTGTACAACAACCTCAAAAATTAGTTCCAGAGTCCGTGCAATTGATTGTTTCTAAATATTTTTATTGAGAGTATTAAGAATGGAAGGCGTCAGTTTGCTAATGCACCAATGTGTGGGAAACCGATGTCTGGAAGAAAGTGATATAATGTATAAGCTTCTGCCTTTAACTTGGGACGCTAACCCTGTTCAGAGTATTCAGGTCTGTGACAGTCTACATCTGGGTAAATCACAGGGTAGATACTTTGACAGCATTAACTAACCTGTAGGCTGGACCCAGAACTGTGTCTCCAGCATATCCTTCAACCGAGAAAACTACCAGCGGTTTACCTGTGACTTTACATCATTTTCCCTTCTGCCTGCATGTCAACTTCAAAAGATCCCTGCAAATAAGCTTATGCCGTGAGAAATCAAGTAAATGCGCTGTGCAGTGCGACAGAGCTTTGTAACTTAAGCTGAAAGTGTGCTTGACCATTATTTTTCATAATTAAAAGAAAACTGATTAAAGTTTGAAGAGGGATGTGAGTGTCGGGTCATGGAGCACAAGTCCTCAGGTAGACTATTTTTCTTTTTAATACTCAATGCATCCTCCAATATTTTGAAGTCCACATTAATCACGAGTTTCGCAATCCTTTTTAATCCAAACGCAATATTTGTTCAGTTTTATTGGAAATGACTGTCTATTTGCCATTTGAAAATTAATTATGCTTCTTTCTTCTAGCTGCGGCTGATAATCAATTACTGGGAGCAAAAATGCTTCTATTTTTAAACTAGCTAATAGGTGATTCAAACCTTTAATATATTTTCCACAAAGTCATTCCAGTCAGGGTTTTAGGAAACAGGTTTAGCGTCTTATACATTGCTTGAAAGAATAGTTTCCCCTCCCCATCCCATCAACTATTTGCTTGAAAAATATTGATTTAATATTTTTCATGTAAAATAGTGGCCACGATTCTCCAGAAGGGTTTCTCAGTGTGGTAATGAACGGGAACTGTCGTGAGCTACCCGGCACTCTGCTTGATGAGATTGGCAATGCAATACAACATTAATTGTCCACTTAACGAGGCCCCACGGGTTCACACCACAAATGAAGGCTCTTCAGCTGATTCGCTGGGACCGCGCTTGCCAGCTCCCCGCTAACAAGGTTGAGCAGCACTTAAACAGGCCCAGAGAATAAGGATCCCAACGCCAGCAGGGCAGGTGCACCAGAACTGGTCGGCGCCTGGCACCAATATTGTTTTCTTCACTACAGCTGGATTCTCTACCTCATCGGTAACTCCGAGAACGAGGTGGAGAGTTTAGTTCTAAGTGTTCCCAATGGGAGTGAATGACATGCGATTCACATTTGTGTTGTGGGCATTATTTTGTTCCACGATTCAGGACATGTAACCACTGGGGCTTGAATTATTGCTGAAGAGCGCGAGAGCTGGAGCTGTTTTTAAGCGTTCCACTCACCACACACTCATTGCAGACACGAAGATGGCCCCGAGAAGACCTGCACCCCCCAGCCCCCCCACTCCCAATTTCGGACGTTAGGGGTGGACCCACGTGGGACAGGAGAACGGCGACGGAATTGGCTCCTGGTGTAAATTGTGATTTTTCCCTTGCACGCAATTCTCTGCCCAATCGCGATTCTCGCTGCTGGCATTGTGAAGCAGAGAATTCAGCCCATTACCTAATGCTAAGGTGCTGCCATATTCATGAGTGCACGGATATATGAGCCCAAGTAACACCTACTGAAGAAGAGCTGTTTTTCCCATGCAGGGAACTGGTTGAAAAATGGTCATTTGATTCCCTTTCTTTTGCCATTAGAGAATGCAAAATGAACATTGCTTGCCAATTTTTACCGAACAAATTGATATTTAGGTTTAATTTAATCGCAAAATTTGCAAGAAACATCAGTGACCACTGCAAGTCTTTCAAAATGCCATTCTTGTTGTTGAGGAGGGTCTGAATCAACGAGGGTTTTAATGTAAGAAATCTTAAACTGAAGTAGGACAGCACACCAGTGATATTTCAGTTTACTTGACGCAGCCATATTTTCGAAGTAAAGCGAAGCACTTGAATATACCAGGACTCAACTGCAACAAGATTGAACAGGTAAATATTTAATGATAGCTTATTTATTTTTCACTGCGGTGCACCAGCTGGTTGAGTACCATTGCCAGAGAAGGAAAGAGTTTGAAAGAAGCAGACAAACTGTCAGCCCTGAGCAAATGTGTGGCAATGAAGAATAGGGACCAGAGATTTTCTGATCGCAAAGTCGGA
Organism: Scyliorhinus canicula; assembly: GCF_902713615.1. Lineage (NCBI taxonomy): Eukaryota > Metazoa > Chordata > Chondrichthyes > Carcharhiniformes > Scyliorhinidae > Scyliorhinus > Scyliorhinus canicula. The sequence continues at coordinate 61,195,196 of NC_052160.1, read as the reverse complement.
CAGGCATTGCGAGGTATTTAAAGGCAAGTACGTCTTATTGCACACTTCAGCCTACAAGGCATGACACATCAAATCAGAAGGCCTGTCTGTTTTCAGGCTTTTCCTTCTCCTTTCCAGGTTCCTGAGGGGAAGATCCACCATCCAGAATGTTACCGTATCCAGTCAAATACACAATATCTTAAAAGCCGTGATGCTGTTACTCAAATGCTCATGATAGTGAACAAGAGAGACACATTTGAACATTATTTTACAAAGCAGGTATTACAAAAAAAGGTTGTTAGTTTAATGATACTTATGTTAATAAAGGTTTGAACAAAAGGGAAACAAACCATTTAATTACCGTCAGAGTGGTTCACTTGATCAAGGCCGAGTTTTTTTTAATAGAGTACACAATTGCTTTTTTCCCCCAATTACGAGGCAATTTAGTGTGGCCAGTTCACCTACCCTGTGCATCTTTGTGTTGTGTGGGTGAGACCCACGCAGAGACAGGGAAAATGCAAGGTCAAATTTTTTGCATGAGTCCACATGTGACTCTGGAACTGCAGACACAAATAGCTGTGACAAATTATAGCATTGTTCCTAGGAACATAGGAATTAGGAGCAGAAGTAAGCAATTCAACCCTTCGAGCCTTCCTGGTTGACCTTTTTAAACCATGAAGAGGAGACTCAGAAGTTTTTAACGTCCTCTGTGAACCTTCCCGAACGTAGGAAGATGTCATTGTATCGTTGAAAATACTTTCACAGAGTTGTAGGTCTGGAAAGATGTTGTTATGCAGTTTGAGTTTCAAAAGTGCTCGTCGATTACGTCGAACAATTGATCCTTCATCTGTTTGAATGACATTGGAGCGTGATGCTGCTTGGCAAATAACTTTTGCAGGGGCAGACCATCCTCCATCAGGTCTTTTGATCCTGACTTGATCTTCTGGAAGCAATATTTCCAGTGTAGTTGTATGTTGATTGTAGCACTGTTGTTTATCACGTTGATGTTGCATCTTTTTTATTACGGGTAGATGATCTGGATCATGTAGTGTAATGGACGGTAGAGTAGTCCATAACTCACTGTTCATCCACAACTGTGCTGGTGATAAATCCGTGGCAAGCAGAGGTGCTCTGTAGTTGAGTAAAGCAAGATTCATGTCAGCATGAGAATCAAAAGCTTTGTAAAGAAGTTGCTTCATGATGTGAAGTCCTTTCTCCACTTTCCCATTTGTTTGAGGATAGTGCGGACTTGATGTGATGTGAGCAAAGTTATATTCTCTGGAGAATTCAGCCCATTCATGACTATCAAAGCACGGTCCGTTGTCCGACATTACAGTGTTTGGAATACCATGTCTGGCAAAACTTTCCTTCATAGCTTTTATAACAGATCTGGAAGTTAGATCTAATAACTTGATGACTTCAGGATAATTCGAAAAGTATTCTATGATCAACACATAATCATGACCATTGCAATGAAACAAATCAATTCCTACTTTTGAACATGGAGGTGGCTCCAATGCATGTGGTAGAGGTTTTTCTTTGCATTGTGCAGGTTGAAATTTTTGACATGTTTCGCATTCAAGGATCATATCAGTGATGTCTCGGTTGATACCCAGCCAATACACAGCTTGTCTTGCTTTTCTCTTGCATTTTTCAATGCCAAGGTGACCTTCATGTATCTGGTTCAGAATCATGGGTCGGAGAGACAAAGGTATTAGTATCCGATCAAGTCGAAGTAACAATCCTAAACTTGGAACAATGCCCTTTTGGCCAACCATTGTTTAGATGGTCTATGACTCTGAATCCTTCTTGGTTTCTTCACGGATGAGGTTCAGTTTTACATCTGATGCAGGAACAGTTTCAGCTCAAAGTTGCACTTTGTGCTGTTTAAATTCTGGAGGTTGCTCTTCTGAATTAATAGAACGTGATAACGCATCAGCAATTATCAAGTTCTTGCCTGGAGTATATATATATATCTGAAGTCATATCTACGAGGCTTCATTAAGATTCGCTGCAATCTTGGTGTCCTATCATTTAGATCTTTTTGTATGATATGGACAAGTGGTCTACGGTCAGTTTCAACTGTAAAGGTGAGAAGACCATAAACAAAATAATGAAACTTTAAAACACCTGTCAGCAACCCAAGCATTCCTTCTCTATTTGTGCACACCATTGTTCAGTCGGTGTTATTGCTCTGGAAGCATAGGCAACTGGTAACCATAACGAACTGTCATCGTTCGGCAGATAGATAGATGGCATTGAGGTGCGTAGGGAAGAAGTGTTGGCAATTCTGGACAAGGTGAAAATAGATAAGTCCCCGGGGCCGGATGGGATTTATCCTAGGATTCTCTGGGAAGCCAGGGAAGAGATTGCTGAGCCTTTGGCTTTGATTTTTAGGTCATCATTGGCTACAGGAATAGTGCCAGAGGACTGGAGGATAGCAAATGTGGTCCCTTTGTTCAAGAAGGGGAGTAGAGATAACCCCGGTAACTATAGGCCGGTGAGCCTAACGTCTGTGGTGGGTAAAGTCTTGGAGAGGATTATAAAAGATACGATTTATAATCATCTAGATAGGAATAATATGATTAGGGACAGTCAGCATGGTTTTGTGAAGGGTAGGTCATGCCTCACAAACCTTATCGAGTTCTTTGAGAAGGTGACTGAACAGGTAGACGAGGGTAGAGCAGTTGATGTGGTGTATATGGATTTCAGTAAAGCGTTTGATAAGGTTCCCCACGGTCGTCTATTGCAGAAAATACGGAGGCTGGGGATTGAGGGTGATTTAGAGATGTGGATCAGAAATTGGCTAGTTGAAAGAAGACAGAGAGTGGTAGTTGATGGGAAATGTTCAGAATGGAGTTCAGTTACGAGTGGCGTACCACAAGGATCTGTTCTGGGGCCGTTGCTGTTTGTCATTTTTATAAATGACCTAGAGGAGGGCGCAGAAGGATGGGTGAGTAAATTTGCAGACGACACTAAAGTCGGTGGAGTTGTAGACAGTGCGGAAGGATGTTGCAGGTTACAGAGGGACATAGATAAGCTGCAGAGCTGGGCTGAGAGGTGGCAAATGGAGTTTAATGTGGAGAAGTGTGAGGTGATTCACTTTGGAAAGAATAACAGAAATGCGGAATATTTGGCTAATGGTAAAATTCTTGGTAGTGTGGATGAGCAGAGGGATCTCGGTGTCCATGTACATAGATCCCTGAAAGTTGCCACCCAGGTTGATAGGGTTGTGAAGAAGGCCTATGGTGTGTTGGCCTTTATTGGTAGAGGGATTGAGTTCCGGAGCCATGAGGTCATGTTGCAGTTGTACAAAACTCTAGTACGGCCGCATTTGGAGTATTGCGTACAGTTCTGGTCGCCTCATTATAGGAAGGACGTGGAAGCTTTGGAACGGGTGCAGAGGAGATTTACCAGGATGTTGCCTGGTATGGAGGGAAAATCTTATGAGGAAAGGCTGATGGACTTGAGGTTGTTTTCGTTAGAGAGAAGAAGGTTAAGAGGTGACTTAATAGAGGCATACAAAATGATCAGAGGGTTAGATAGGGTGGACAGCGAGAGCCTTCTCCCGCGGATGGAGGTGGCTAGCACGAGGGGACATAGCCTTAAATTGAGGGGTAATAGATATAGGACAGAGGTCAGAGGTGGGTTTTTTACGCAAAGAGTGGTGAGGCCGTGGAATGCCCTACCTGCAACAGTAGTGAACATGCCAACATTGAGGGCATTTAAAAATTTATTGGATAAGCATATGGATGATAAGGGCATAGTGTAGGTTAGATGGCCTTTAGATTTTTTCCATGTCGGTGCAACATCGAGGGCCGAAGGGCCTGTACTGCGCTGTATCGTTCTATGTTCTATGTTCTATGTTCTGTAACAGAATTGCTCCAATTCCACTCTGACTTGCATCCGTTGAGATTTTTGTTTCTCTGAATGAAAGAAGAGGTGCAGTCATCAGTTGAGACTTTAAATCGAGCCATTCCTTTTGATGATTGTCAGTCCATTCAAACGTGGTAGACCTCTTGATGAGATTTCTGAGAGCAGTAGTTCTGGATGAGAGGTAGGGAATGAACTTTCCTAGAAAATTCACAACTTTTTGTGCTCTGGGGACTTTTATTTGTTGTATGGCAGCAATCTTGTCGGTGTCAGGTCGCGCACCATGTTCTGAAATCTGGTTGCCGAGGAACTTCAGAGTCGAGATACCAAAACTACATTTGGTTCTGTTCAGTTTCAAACCAAATTTATGTACTCTTTGAAATAGTTGCAACAATCTTGAATTATGTTCTTCTCTTGTAGTTGACCACACAATTATATCATCTACATACACACGTACACCTTCAATACCTTCAGTCATCTGTTCCATCACTCGATGAAAAATCTCTGATGCTGAAATAATTCCAAATGGCGTCCTGTTGAAACAGTACCTACCAAACGGTGTGTTGAAAGTACACAACGTTTTGCTGGATTCATCTCGCTGTAAAATCCTCTGGAGGCATCCAGTTTGGAAAAGATTTTAGCATTCACCATCTCACTGGTGATTTCTTCTCTCTTGGGTATCGGATAGTGCTCTCTCTTAATATTCTTATTAAAATCTTTAGGATCAATGCATATACTCAATTCCCCGGAAGGTTTCTTTACACATACCATGGAACTGACCCAGTCAGTCGGTTCTGTAATTCTAGATATTATGCGTTGATTTTGTAATCTAGCAAGTTTAAGCTTCAATCTCTCCCGAAGCGATTCAGGAACTCTTCTCGGCAGGTGTACCACTGGTTTGGCATCTGGTTGTAACTGAATTTTGTATTGGTAGGGAAGAGTACCCATGCCTATGAAGCCGTGCGGAAAACAATCCAGAATTCCTTGTCTGTCGTCTTGAATAGGTGGTTGAGATTAACTCGCACTATAAATCCTCTGAAATAGGTGTAGATCCTTGCAGGCTTGCACACCTAAGAGTGATGATTTGTTTGAATCAACAATCTCAAATCTTAGAGATATCGCTGTGTCGTGATTGGTAACTAACAAATAGCAAGATCCCATTGAGGTGATGGCATTGCCATTGTCGTCGTGTAATTGACAAGTCGATTTATTGATCTTTGGAGTTAGCTTCTGCTTTGAAAGGTCAAGCTGATTGAGAAAAGTTGCAGAAGCACCACTGTCAAGTTTAAAATTAAGTTGAGAATTATGAACTTGAAATACTGTGTTCCATTCCGAGATGAGACTTCTGTGGTTTCATCACACTTCTCAATGGTGCCTATGAATAATGGGTCTTCCAAAGAATAAGCATCTAGACTGTTGGAAAATGTCCTTCTTGAATACCTTCTTCCTTTGTATCCACAGTTCTAACATTCATCAGCTAAATTCGAAGATTTAAATTTAAGAGTGGCTCTGCACTGAGCAGCAAAGTGGTTGTATTTGCCACATTGTGAGCAAATCTTTCCTCGTGCTGGACATTTTTTTTTGAGGGTGGGCATGTCCACAGCGTCCACACGTCATCACAAACACGTCATCACGCGTACAACTTCTTCGCGCATGCGGATCGGTCTTCTTCTGCCTTGCATCTTTTCGCGAATTGGTGCATGTGTAGGCTTAGAACGCGCGTGCACAAGATGGCTGCCATGCAAAAGGCACATCTTTTTGAGCTGCGACACAGCCTTAATGCATTCTACCTCAAGGTTCATTTTCACGTCCTTTTCTCGGAGGAGTATTTCATTATACTGACTTTTGGATAATTGATGCATACAGCACATTTCAATTGCGTTTTCAAGCTTGAGATCTTTCTGTCTCATCAAAGGTTTCCTGAGTTTATCATCGATTATTCCAAACACAATTTGATCCCTGATCATTGAATCAGTTAACATGGAGAAATTACATGTTTGAGCTAATAGTTTGAGATCAGTCACCAAAGCAATCAATTGAATCATCTTTATTTTGTATTCTTCTTTTGAAGACAAAACACTCCGACGCTTCATTTCTCTGGATCTTACAATGAAGATCAAACTTTTCTATAACTAGTTCAAATTTGGTCTTATCTTGATCCGCAGCAAATTGAAATAATTTATACAGTTTTATGGCATGTGGACCAGCCATTGTTAGAAATAGAGCTAATTTACGATCATCATTCGCATCATTCAAATCAGAAGCTGACAGATACAATTGAATCTGCTGCTTTAACACTCGCCAGTTAACATCAAGTTTACTGGTGATCCGGAGTTGGCGTGGAGCGTGAGATTTCTCCTTCAATCCTGGATTCTTCGATGTCCCGCAGTAACAGGCCTAGTCTTCAAAATGCGAGTTGCGTGTTAGTTTTTCTGACTAAATCCTTACTAAACTATCCAAGTAAATTACCTAACTATCTGCTTCAGCAGTCACCTGATACCATGTTATATTATCCTTTGTGGCAATATATTGTGTTCTTTGTCTTTTTTCCAGAATGATCCGATGTGTTGTTGACAAAGATTCCATCAATCAAAAGATTGAAACAAAACAAATTTATTGTAAAACTGTTGATTAAATGAAGTTTGCACAGTCTACTGAGCTACAGTTAATAATTGAGTAATATTGAATCTGTCTAGCAGTACTCAATAATCTAAATAATCACTAACTACACTATGATCTAACCACGTGTTAACTCTGTCTAATCTAATCTCCCAATTGCTGTCACTATGCATTCTCCTTCAGCTCCTCCTTAAACTATACCCAGAATTCCCACAGGGTCTGATTTATATACAGAGAAATGGTGGTGCCCTCTAGTGTTTGAATTACACGGAGATGTACCAATTAACCCTTCACTAACCTGACTATATATATATATATATATATATCATTACAATAGTCACTACTAAATCCAATAATGAATTCAGATGAACCCCCTTCCCTAGCTTCTTGGGGAGAATGGGATCAAAGGCTATGGGGAGAAAGCAGGATTAGGCTATTGAGTTGGTTGATCAGCCAGGATCATGATAAATGTCAGAGCATGCTCGAAGGGCCAAAAGGCCTCCTCCTGCTCCTATCTTCTATGTATCTAACAAGTGGTTAGCATGTGGAACTTGCTACTACATGGAGTAGTTGTGGTGAAGCATAAAAGGACTTAAGGAGGATCTAAAGATGCAAATAAAGTGAGCTTAGATGAGGCAAGGGTAGGAAGATACTTGTGTGGAGTGTAAACACCAGCATGGATTTGTTGGGCCGAAAGGCCTGTTTCTGTGCTGTAAATGCTTTGGCATTCTATAGAAGTGATTCCACCTTTCCATCAGAGAAAATCGGTAAAACAGAATGTGGACCAGATATGGGCAGCAGGATTGCATCTCCATTCTGCACCCATGCTGAGTTCCTGCTCCTTCACAAAGCATTGGGATTAAGGAAGCGCCTTTTAAAGATTGACATGAGCCAAATGGAGAAGGAGAGAAAAGAAACATTTTCATCAATATGCCATGCCCGAAGCTGTCAATGAAGGTGTAAATTTATTTATATGTCATCAGAAATATTTATTATTGGGAAGTATGTGATTTTCAAATAGATTAGAATAAGTTTCCCTCCGCTGATAACTGTGACACAGCCAGTACAGTCTGAACTGGAGCTCAGCTGTGTGAATGTTGTCATTGGTTAAGGCATCAAGTTCTTTGTCCCCAGACTTGAGGTAAAGTGAAAGCTGAGTATAGCACAATATGATATTCCCGGAAGGACATTCAGAGATATTTGTTACCCCATTACTGCAGGTTTACATAGAATCACTTTATAATGACTCTCAGGCAGATTTCATGTCCATTATATCACACACTTACAGACAATTTGGGAACATGGTCACATAAAAATGAGAAAAGGTAATTAAATCTGTCTACGTAGTTCTGTCACTCTGAACCTCTCTGTTTAGCTGAATGGTTTTGAAACCTGGATCATCTTTGGTGACCTTCCCTGAATAGCTTACAGTTCTTGAATAATTTGGGCCGAATCTGTGATTGTGTACTGTAAGAATTGCCTCATGGATGCTTTTTCAGAGCCTCCATAACAATATTTTATATTTAATTTGACGGAGTGTATTTATCGCTTCATAGAGTTTGTTGCCTGTATAACTTACAAGATGACCTGGGGGTGTTTTCTAATCTCTGCTGCCGGAAACACACTTATGAATTCCTAATGTGTTTCCTCAATGGGCAAAGCTTTTAACTGGAATGTGAAAATTGAAAATTCCATCTTCAGAGGTGGGGGATATTCGCCTGTGCGTGTTTTGTTTTGTTGATGAGGGGGTAGATGTTTGCAAAACAAAGTGAAAGACCACCAGAAGGTGGTTAACAGATATACTTCCATCTGTACTAACACTCTGGGACTGTGCTCCCTTTCTGAAATAGAGTTAGGCAATTTAGCTCCTTGAGCCTCTTCTGACATTCAATGAGATCAGGACTGATCAGTGATCTCGCTCTATTTATCTGCCTTCTCCCCATATCCCTTCATGCCTTTGACTAACAGAACTCTATTGATTGGGTTTAAAATTAACAATTGATCCAGCATCAATTACCATTCACGGAAAAGAGTTCCAAACGTAAGCCATCTTTTGTGTGTAGCGTTTCTTAATTTAATTCTTGAAGATATTAGTTGTAATTTTTTCACAATACCCTTTAGTTGCAGACTCTCCATCCAGTGGAAATCATTTCTACCTGTCAACCCTACTTGATCACCTTAATATCTTAAAAATTCTAATCAAATCGCCCCATTATCTTTGAAATTTGTGTGAATACAGCATTAGTTTGTATAATCCCTCCTTGTAATATAACCCTTCGAGCCCAGGTTTCATTCTGATAGGTCTACGTTGCTCTCCTGCCAATGCCAGTATGCCCTTCTTAGGGTGTGATGTCAAAATATGTAGTGTAACTTTTGCCTCCTTGTATTCTAGTCCTATAGACGTAAAGATCAGCATTCCATTAGTCTTTTTGTTTTTGCTGCATTTTAATGATCTGTGTACCTGAACACCCAAAGTCTCTTTGGGTCTCGAGTGTTTCCAGTTTCTGGAAGGGGCCATTGTTATGAAACCTGCCTGACAGTAAGCCTGGAAAGTTTGATTGGTAGCGTTCAAAAGAAGGCTCGGATTGTTTAATAGGGAAGAAGGTGGGAGCAATGGCAGCAATTTCTGAGTTTGAAATGGGGAGATTCTGAGGCCTGCACTTTCATGGATATAGAAGAGGCTCTGTACCATACCAAAATGGAGCCAGAGCCCAGAATTAGTAAAACCCACCCCTCTATCCAGCGCCCAGAGAAAACCCATGCAGTCACGGGGAGAACATACAAACTCCACACAGACAGTTACCCGAGGCTGGAATTGAACCTGGGTTCCTGGCATTGTGAGGCGGCAGTGTTAACCACTGTGCCACCCCAAGAGTGTAGAGGAACACATTTTCAGAGTTTAGGTTACAGGCCACCTTACAGATTAATGAAAACCGTAAACATGAAACAGTTTTTTATAGTCATCAGCGAGAAGAGGGTGTTTTGGCTATGCACGCTACCGTAGCTGGATGCAGCAGGTGAGAAGTGGTCTCGAGTTGGAGAGACTCATTGCATCTAAGGATTCCGGGGGATTCATTCCAGTATTGCCAGAGGGGACGAAACATCGAGGCAGGCTTTACTGTTAGTAGGGGATTTAAGAATCTCTCTGAAAACTAAGGGAAGCACCAGGAGACAGTCACTTGAAGTTAATACTTGCTCAAAGCGAAATCCATACCCATTGAAAGCTGGGAGCAATGGTAGACTGTTTGCTATAAGGACTGCGATTCTGAGAAGAGTGAAGTGTGTGATGAGTATAAAATGGGAATGTTCTTTTCTGTAGTTTAAAGTGTAATTTGTCGCCAAAAAAAAGTTTAGTTAATAGTGTTTGAATCATTTGTTACAGTAAAAGTTTTAAAGTATGAAACTTTGATGAGTTATTCTTTCCGCTATTAGCTGGAAGCTCTAGAAGTTATCAGTTTCTACGTAACAACACTGCTTACAATTTTGCCTATCTTTATGTCACTGTCAAATTTGGATATGTGGGGCTGGATTCTGTGGTCGGTGACGCCGAAATAGCGTTCAGCGATCGGCCGGAGAATCAGAGTTCACGAGCAAATTGGGGGCGGTGCCGCTTTCACGATGCTCCGCCCTCTCCAAAGCAGCGTACTGTAGGGGAACACCGCACCACGCATCGACGGCCTCAGTACATTGCCTGATGCTCTGGCAATGGCAACCCCGACGGGCCTAGTTCCCGACAGTCGCGTGTGGTTCCTTCCTGTCGGGAACTCGGCATGGCGGCTCAACCAGCGCCACCACAGTCGGGGGAGAGCCGATCCGCGAGCAGAGGGGACTTTACCAGGGGCTGGGGGCAGTGTTGGGGGGTGGTCCAGGGCATGCAAGCCGGCCAAAGGTGGGCACTATTTCGCGGGCCGGGTCTGCGAACGACCTCCGCCATGTAGCACGACACGGCCGTTGCCTTGCGTATGCGCGGCCACGGACCCGGCAATTCTCCGGGGTGTATCGGCAGCGAGAGCCGGGTGCTCTATGCTGCCACATGCTAGCCCCCAGCAAATTGGGGAATCGGTGGCCGTGCTATGTCACTTCTTCTGGCGTAAAACGCCACTGTTCCCACGCCAGGGAGGGGCCCCAGAATCGGAGAATCCAGCCCCTGGTGTTCCATTTCATTGGTGGAATTCACCAGCCTCCCAGCCACGTGTTTCTCAGTGGTGGGAGGTGGTGTGCCTTTCGCTGGTGGCAGGATTCTCTGCTCCCACCGCTGCCAGTGGGAATTCCCATTGAAGCCACCCCCATGTGACCGGGAAACCTGCAGCGAGCGGCCAGAGAATTCCGGCCCATATCTACGTCGTTAATGAAAACAGTGAATTGTTGAGACGGCAAAACAGATCCTTGCGGGACATCACAAGTCACATCCTGCCAATTGGAGTACCTGCTCAGTATCTCTATTCCCTATCTCTTGCCACACGTGCTGTTTCTTAAACAGGTCAATAATTTACCTCCCATTCCATGAGATTTAACTTTAGCCAAAAGTCTCTAATGAAGGAATTTGTCAAAATGGCCATGGAACTTTGTGAAAAGAATGTGTCAGAGACTGTTCACACTTCATTAGTAGTATACGGTGCAGTGGTAGCATTCCCTACCTCTGTGCCAGAAACTCCCAGTTCAAGGACCCACCAGGATTTACTGGGCACAGAAGGAGTGCTCATCACTTGGTTCAACAGGCTGAGCATCAGCCCTGTTACCAGTTATTTCCCAAATGGTTAAAAGTGAGGAAGAAGTGGAAAATCCTCAGACATTGAGGCATATTAGCTTGAAAATCTACCAATCTGCACCGCTTCCCATGGTCATTCATTCCATGTAAATGTGCAGATTCTCACTTCATCTTCCTCATATTTTTCTCTTTTCTTTCCCCTGTGTTTTGTTCTTCCTTCTCATGTCTGTTTCTTTCTCTTCCTCGCCATCTGCGTCTTCCTCTCGTGCCTCTCTCATTCACTCCACATATTTCTCTTTTCCCTCTGTTGCTTCTCCCCTCGTTCCGAGGTTCAGGGCAGATTTAATACAGTCTTTCTGAGAAAGAGGATGGAGTTCTCCCAGTACCTTGGTCAGTATTTATTACTTAATGAAGACCACTAAAAAAACATTTATTACTTTGCTGTTTGTGGAACCTTGCTGTGCATAAATTGGCCACTGTGTTTCTCTACATTATAACTAACTACTCGTCAAAAGTACTTCATTGTGAAGTGTTTCAGAGCATCCTCGGGTTATCAACGGTTCTATTTAAATGCAAGTTGTTTCATTATTGCTCCATGGAAGCAAAAATGCCTCGTACTTTGTAACACAAAGTTAGTCGCTGCTGATTTGCGAAGTATGACTGGGAAGATTATTCCATCACAGTGCTTTCGAACTATAGTTTGAAAAGTCAAATGTGCTGCTACACAGGCAGCCTGCTTTAAATGATAAATTCTAGAGTGTATCGATCAATGAATAGGTTACTGCTATTTTAAATCCAATTACTAAGCCTGTCCTTCAAGGTCAATTGACTACATCTGAAATGCTCTTTCTTTGGTACATTTAACTTTATCTTCATGTCAGAGAGCCAAGTTTCTTCAAGCCAGATGACCTGGTCCGCTTAATTAACTCTGCCCTCTTCTTTCATCTCCTACCACTGAAGCTTGTGTTTCAGAAGAACAGAACAGATTGAGAAGTCACCTCCTCAACATTGAACTTTCAAAATAGATTAACTTATCTTTGAAAGTGTGGGAGGGCGAACAGCCTTCCTGTGCCTGTTATGGATCTTTTGTTGAAGAAAATAAGGAAGACCTCCTTTTGGTTTCTTGCTGAACTTCTCCCTTTGAGTCGCTCTTAATACAGGCAGCCCTCGGACTTACGACACAATTGGCTCCTGGAAACCGCGCTTTAAATCGAAACGTCGTAGGTCAGGACCAATTATAAGAATGATGTTTTAAATCGGTGATTGGTTCCTGGATAGCCTATTTATATTAAAATAACCCAAAATGTTGTACTCGATCCATTATAAAAAAGTAATATAGCAGCAATATATTAATATTATAAAATATAAATTTTAAGAAAAAGTTTGGATAAACAAAGATTCACCAAGTAAAAATGCATCAGAACAGCAACTGTAGGTGGGAGACTATCCGCCACCAGGGATGGGGGCCACCAAGCTAGCTGGGCGGGCTAGCTCACGGAAGCGCAGTGGGGGGTGTGCATATGTTCAGTTTATTAAAGGGGTTGGGTTACAGAGTGTTGTTACCAGGAAGGGGGGGGGGGGGGGGGGGGTAAATGTTCTGCTGACAAGGGAGGGATTTGGGCTAAGGGACAGAGAGGAGGTTGGGGGCAGAGGCTGCCTGGGGGCGGGCCAGTGAAAGCGTGGAGCATGGGCTGGAGGCAGGCCCAAAAAAGGGGATGGCTGATCGACGAAGGGGGGGGGGGGCAATGAGCCCCTCAACTAGGCTGGAATGTTTGAGGGTTAAATGGGCCGGTCAAGAGGGCACGTGTGTGCGCGCATCTTAGGGGACTGAAGGCGGACATGGTAATGTTGCAGGAGACGCACCTTTGAGTAACTGACCAGATTCGATTGAGGAAAGGCTGGGTCAGTCAGGCTTGGGACTAGACTCAAAGACTAGAGGGATCGCGATCCTGATCAATAAGCGGGTGGTTGAAGCGGATAGAATAGTCTCGGATGTGGGAGGCCGGTACATTATGGTCAGTGGGAAACTGGAGGGGGTGCAGGTGGTATTAATAAATGTGTATGCGCCAAATTGGGATGATGTGGATCCAAAAGAGGATGCTGGGGAAGATACCGGACATGCACTCGCACAGGTTGGTAATGGTAGGGGACTTCAACACAATTATTGACCCTGGCTTGGACCGGTCATGCTTGAAAATGGGTAGGGTGCCAGCAATGGCAAAGGAACTAAAAGGGTTCATGGAGCAGATGGGGGAGTGGACCCATGGAAATTTGGGCAGCCAAGAGTGAAGGAGTTCTCCTACTCACACATGAATAAAGTGTACTTCCGGATTGATTTCTTTATTACTGGGAGGGGTGGTGGACACTGGTTACTCGGCGATCACAATCTCAGACCATGCTCTGCACTGGGTTGACCTGCAGGTTAGTAAAGACAGTAACCAGTGCCCGCAATGGAGGTTAGATGTGGGACTTTTGACTGACGAAGGGGTGGGTGCGAGCGGCTGAGGAAATGTATTCAGAACTACCTGCAGGTCAACGACACGGGGGAAATTTCAGCAGCAGTGGTCTGGGAAGCACTGAAGGTGGTGGTCAGAGGGGAGTTGATTTTGATCCGGGCCCACAGGGAGAAGGTGGACAGGGCAGAGACGGACCGACTGGTAAAGGAGATACCACAGATCGATGCGGACACCACGGAGTCAGGGCTTTTAAGCTAATGGTGGAGGCTACAGGCGGAGTTCAGCTCGTTGACCACAAGGAGGGCAGTGGAGCAGCTGCGAAAGGCCAGGGAGGTGATCTATGAGCATGGAGAGAAGGCCAGCAGAATGCTTGCACAGCAGCTTAGAAAGAGGGAGGCAGCCAGGGAGATAGGGAAAGTAAATGATGGAGATGGGAACCTGGTTGGAGATTCAGCAGGGGTGAATAAGGCATTTAGGGATTTCTATAGTAGGCTGTACAGGTCGGAACCCCCTACGGCAGTGTTCTTCAAACGTTTTTTCTGGGGACCCATTTTTACCAACCGGCCAACCTTCGGGACCCAAGCCGGCCGACCTGCGCGACCCACGGCGGGCGACCTGCGCAACCCACCATTTTCTCTTACCTTATTTGCTGCTGACAAAAATGGAGGAAATGGTTTTGGGTCCCTTTGGCTCTCGTACACGCTCCTCCAATGGAATCTGTTGGATGAAGGTGAAGCCTTCCGGTGTTGGAAAGTATGGAGTCTCCATCTGTACAAAGTTCTAGAACATAGAACATTAGAACACAGAACATTACAGCGCAGTACAGGCCCTTCGGCCCTCGATGTTGTGCCGACCTGTGAAACCCCTCTAAAGCCCATCTACACTATTCTCTTATCATCCAAATGTTTATCCAATGACCATTTAAATGCCCTTAATAATGGCGAGTCCACTACTGTTGCAGGCAGGGCATTCCACGCCCTTACTACTCTCTGAGTAAGGAACCTACCTCTGACATCTGTCCTATATCTATCTCCCCTCAATTTAAAGCTATGTCCCCTTGTGCGAGCCATCACCATCCGAGGAAAAAGGCTCTCACTGACCAACGTATCTAATCCTCTGATCATTTTGTATGCCTCAATTAAGTCACCTCTTAACCTTCTTCTCTGTAATGAAAACAGCCTTAAGTCCCTCAACATTTCCTCATAAGATCTTCCCTCCATACCAGGCAACATCCTGGTAAATCTCCTCTGCCCCTTTCCAATGCTTCCACATCCTTCCTATAATGCGGCGACCAGAACTGCCCGCAATACTCCAAATGCGGCCACACCAGAGTTTTGTACAGCTGCAACATGACCTCATGGCTCCGAAACTCAATCCCTCTACCAATAAAAGCTAACACACCGTATGCCTTCTTAACAACCCTATCAACCTGGGTGGCAACTTTCAGGGATCTATGTACATGGACACTGAGATCTCTCTGCTCATCCACACTACCAAGAATCTTACCATTAGCCCAGTACTCTGTCTTCCTGTTACTCCTTTCAAAATGAATCACCTCACACTTTTCTGCATTAAACTCCATTTGCCCCCTCTCAGCCCAGCCCAGCTTATCTATGTCCCTCTGTAACCTGCAACATCCATCCGCACTGTCCACAACTCCACCGACTTTAGTGTCATCTGTAAATTTACTCACCCATCCTTCTACGCCCTTCTCCCGGTCATTTATAAAAATGACAAACAGCAGTGGCCCCAAAACAGATCCTTGTGGTGCACCACTAGTAACTGAACTCCAGGCTGAACATTTCCCATCAACCACCACCCTCTGTCTTCTTACAGCGAGCCAATTTCTGATCCAAACTACTAAATCATCCTGAATCCCATGCCTCCGTATTTTCTGTAATAGCCTACCGTGGGGAACCTTATCAAACGCTTTACTGAAATCCACATACACCACATCAACTGCTTTACCCTCATCCATCTGTTTGGTCACCTACTCAGAGAACTCAATAAGGTTTGTGAAGCACGACCTACCCTTCACAAAACCGTGTTGACTATCCCTAATCAAATTATTCCTTTCTAGATGATTATGAATCCTATCTCTTATAAACCTTTCCAAGACTTTGCCCACAACAGAAGTAAGGCTCACTGGTCAGTAGTTACTGGGGTTGTCTCTACTCCCCTTCTTGAATAAGGGGACAACATTTGCTATCCTCCAGTCTTCTGGCACTATTTCTGTAGACAATGACGACATAAAGATCAAAGCCAAAGGCTCAGCAATCTCCTCCCTAGCTTCCCAGAGAATCCTAGGATAAATCCCATCCGGCCCAGGGGACTTATCTATTTTCACACTTTCCAGAATTGCTAACACCTCCTACTTATGAACCTCAAGCCCTTCTAGTCTAGTAGCCTGTAACTCAGTATTCTCCTCAACAACATTTTCTTTTTCCTTTTTTTTTAAGAGAAATACAGCACAGAACAGGCCCTTCGGCCCACGATGTTGTGCCGAACTTTTGTCCTAGGCTAATCATAGATTATCATAGAATTTTGGACACTAAGGGCAATTTATCATGGCCAATCCACCCAACCTGCACATCTTTGGACTGTGGGAGGAAACCGGAGCACCCGGAGGAAACCCACGCACACACAGGGAGGATGTGCAGACTCCACACAGACAGTGACCCAAGCCAGAATCGAACCTGGGACCCTGGAGCTGTGAAGCAATTGTGCTATCCACAATGCTACCGTGCTGCCCTAAGAACAAATTAATCTACACTCCATTATTCCACCATGATCCATGTACCTATCCAATAGCCACTTGAATGTCCCTAACGTTTCCGACTCAACTACTTCCACAGGCAGTGCATTCCATACCCCCACTACTCTCTGGGTAAAGAACCTACCTCTGACATCCCCCTATATCTTCCACCATTTACCTTAAATTTATGTCCCCTTGGAATGATTTGTTCCACCCGGGGAAAAAGTCTCTGACCGTTGACTCTATCTATTCCCCTGATCATCTTATAAACCTCTATCAAGTCGCCCCTCATCCTTCTCCGTTCTAATGAGAAAAGGCCTAGCACCCTCAACCTTTCCACGTAAGACCTACTCTCCATTCCAGGCAACATCCTGGTAAATCTCCTTTGCACCTTTTCCAAAGCTTCCACATCCTTCCTAAAATGAGGTGACCAGAACTGCACACACTACTCCAAATGTGGCGTGACCAAGGTTTTGTACAGCTGCATCATCACATCATGGCTCTTAAATTCAATCCCTCTGCTAATGAACGCTAGCACACCATAGGCCTTCTTCGCAGCTTTATCCACTTGAGTGGCAACTTTCAAAGATCTATGAACTTAGACCCCAAGATCTCTCTGCTCCTCTACATTGCCAAGAACCCTACCGTTAACCCTGTATTCCACATTCATATTTGTCCTTCCAAAATGGACAACCTCACACTTGTCAGGGTTAAACTCCATCTGCCACTTCTCAGCCCAGATCTGCATCCTATCTATGTCTCTTTGCAGCCGACAACAGCCCTCCTCACTATCCACAACTCCACCAATCTTCGTATCATCTGCAAATTTACTGACCCACCCTTCAACTCCCTCATCCAAGTCATTAATGAAAATCGCAAACAGCAGAGGACCCAGAACTGATCCCTGCGGTACGCCACTGGTAACTGGGCTCCAGGCTGAATATTTGCCATCCACCACCACTCTCTGACTTCTATCGGTTAGCTAATTCGTTATCCAACTGGCCAAATTTCCCACTATCCCAGGCCTCCTTACTTTCTGCATAAGCCTACCATGGGGAACCTTATCAAATGCCTTACTAAAATCCATGTACACTACATCCACTGCTTTACCTTCATCTACATGCTTGGTCACCTCCTCAAAGAAGTCAATAAGATTTGTAAGGCAAGACCTACCCCTCACAAATCCGTGCTGACTATCCCTAATCAAGCAGTGTCTTTCCAGATGCTCAGAAATCCTATCCCACAGTACCCTTTCCATTAATTTGCCTACCACCGAAGTAAGACTAACTGGCCTGCAATTCCCAGGGTTATCCCTATTCCCTTTTTTGAACAGGGGCACGACATTCGCCACTCTCCAATCCCCTGGTATCACCCCTGTTGACAGTGAGAATGAAAAGATCATTGCCAATGGCTCTGCAATTTCATTTCTTGCTTCCCATAGAATCCTTGGATATATCCCATCAGGCCCGGGGGACTTGTCTATCCTCAAGTTTTTCAAAACGCCCAACACATCTTCCTTCCTAACAAGTATCTCCTCGAGCTTACCAGTCTGTTTCACACTGTCGTCTCCAACAATATGGCCCCTCTCGTTTGTAAATACGGAAGAAAAGTACTCGTTCAAGACCTCTCCTATCTCTTCAGACTCAATACACAATCTCCCGCTACTGTCCTTGATCGGACCTACCCTCGCTCTAGTCATTCTCATATTTCTCACATATGTGTAAAAGGCCTTGGGGATTTCCTTGATCCAACCCGCCAAAGATTTTTCATGCCCTCTCTTAGCTCTCCAAATCCCTTTGTTCAGTTCCCTCCTGGCTAACTTGTGTCCCTCCAGCGTCCTGTCTGAACCTTGTTTCCTCAGCCTTATATAAGTCTCCTTCTTCCTCTTTACAAGACATTCAACCTCTCTTGTCAACCATGGTTCCCTCACTCGACCATCTCTTCCCTGCCTGACAGGGACATACATATCAAAGACCTGTTCCTTGAACAAGTTCCACATTTCAATTATGTCCTTCCTTGACAGCCTATGTTCCCAACTTACGCACTTCAATTCCTGTCTGACAGCATTGTATTTACCCTTCCCCCAATTGTAAACCTTGTCCTGTTGCACACACCTATCTCTCTCCATTACTAAAGTGAAAGTCACAGAATTGTGGTCACTATCTCCAAAATGCTCCCCCACTAACAAATCTATTACCTGCCCTGGTTCATTACCAAGTACCAAATCCAATATGGCCTCACCTCCGGTCGGACAATTTACATACTGTGTTAGAAAAGCTTCCTGGACACACTGCACAAACACCACCCCATCCAAACTATTTGATCTAAAGAGTTTCCATTCAATGTTTGGGAAGTTGAAGTCACCCATGACTACTACCCTGTGACTTCTGCACCGTTCCAGAATCTGTTTCCCAATCTGTTCCGCCACATCTCTACTGCTATTGGGGGCCTGTAGAAAAATCCTAACAAGGTGACTGCTCCTTTCCTATCTCTGACTTCAACCCATACTACCTCAGTAGGCAGATCCTCCTCGAACTGCCTTTCTGCAGTTGTTATATTATCTCTAATTAACAATGCCACACCACCCCCCCCCCCCCCCACCTCTTTTACCATCCTCCCTAATCTTGTTGAAACATCTATAACCAGGGACCTCCAACAACCATTTCTGCCCGTCTTCTATCCAAGTTTCCGTGATGGCCACCACATCATAGTCCCAAGTACCGATCCATGCCTTAAGTTCACCCACCTTATTCCTGATGCTTCTTCCGTTGAAGTATACACACTTCAACCCATCTCCTTGCCTGCAAGTACTCTCCTTTGTCAGTGTTACCTTCCCCACTGCGTCACTACACGCTTTGGCATCCTGAATATCGGCTTCCTTAGTTGCTGGACTACAAATCCAGTTCCCGTTCCCTTGCCAAATTAGTTTAAACCCTCCCGAAGACTACTAGAAAACCTCCCTCCCAGGATATTGGTGCCCCTCTGGTTCAGATGCAACCCGTCCTGCTTGTACAGGTCCCACCTTCCCCAGAATGCGCTCCAATTATCCAAATACCTGAAGCCCTCCCTCCTACACCATTCCTGCAGCCACGTGTTCAACTGCACTCTCTCCCTATTCCTAGCCTCGCTATCACGTGGCACCGGCAACAAACCAGAGATGACAACTCTGTCTGTCCTGGTCTTTAACTTCCAGCCTAACTCCCTAAACTTGTTTATTACCTCCACACCCCTTTTCCTACCTACGTTGTTGGTACCAATGTGCACCACGACTTCTGGCTGCTCACCCTCCCCCTTCAGGATCCTGAAGACATGATCCGAGACATCCCTGGCCCTGGCAACCGGGAGGCAACATACCTTCCGGGAGTCTCACTCGCGACCACAGAATCTCCTACCTATTCCCCTAACCATTGAATCTCCTATTACTATTGCTTTTCTAATCTCCCCCCTTCCCTTCCTAGCCCAGAGCCAGACTCAGTGCCAGAGACCTGGCAGCTAGGGTCTTCTTGTTTTGGTATACTTCCTGTCAAATTTTACTTCCTGTCAAATTTTATCAAATAAACCCCCCCCACCCGAATTTGTAAAAAATAAAAAATAAAATGAGTAAAATAAATGAAAAAAATGAATAAACCCCCCCAAACTTGTAAAAAAAGAATAAAATAAGTGAAAAAAATAAAAGTAAATGAATAAAATAAATGAATAAAAACCACTACAGAACCGTTAAAAAAAATAGCGGCTGCACTGCGCATGCGCACTGATCATCATGCGCAATGCGGGCAAATTTTTTTTTTACATGTTCGCAGCCGCTTGCAGTCGGCGTTATGAAAAGCCGGCTGCTGTGCGGGGATTTGTGCGATTGGGAGCGCCGCGGACAATGACTCCGCGACCCTCCCGACACCCGCTTGCGACCCACCCGTGGGTCGTGCCGCCGACTTTGAAGAACACTGCCCTATGGGGCCGGAGGGAACATAGACATAGAACATAGAACAGTACAGCACAGAACAGGCCCTTCGGCCCTCAATGTTGTGCCGAGCCATGATCACCCTACTCAAACCCACGTATCCACCCTATACCCGTAACCCAACAACCCCCCCCCCTTAACCTTACTTTTATTAGGACACTACGGGCAATTTAGCATGGCCAATCCACCTAGCCCGCACATCTTTGGACTGTGGGAGGAAACCGGAGCACCCGGAGGAAACCCACGCACACAGGGGGAGGACGTGCAGACTCCACACAGACAGTGACCCAGCCGGGAATCGAACCTGGGACCCTGGAGCTGTGAAGCATTTATGCTAACCACCATGCTACCCTGCTGCCCCAGAGGCACTTCTTGGAGGGGCTGAAATTCCCAAAGGTGGACGGGGAGCTGGTAGAAGGGCTGGGAGCCCCGATCGAGTCGGAAGAGATAGTGGAGGGTCTGAAGGCCATGCAGTCGGGTAAATCCCCGGGGCCGGTCGGGTACCCAGTGGAGTCTTATAAAATGATCTCTGGGATATTGGGGCCGGTGTTGATGAGGATGTTCAATGAGGCAAGGGAAAGAGGGGTGCTGCCCCCGACCATGTCACAGGCCATGATTTCGCTGATTCTGAAGCGGGACAAGAACCCAGAGCTGTGTAGATCCTACAGGCCAATATCCCTGTTGAAAGTGGATACTAAATTGCTGGCCCAAATTTTGTCCTCGAGGGTTGTGTTCCGGACGTTATTGGGGAGGACCAGACAGGGTTTGTTAAGGGTAGGCAGTTGGTAGCCAATGTAAGATGGTTGTTAAATATGATCATGATGCCCCCGGAAGGTAGGGAGGTGGAGGTAGTGATTACAATGGATGCAGAAAAGTCTCGCTCTATGCAGACGACCTGCTTCTGTATGTATCGGACCCAATAGAGGGGATGGAAGAATTCATGAGGATTCTAGGGAACTTTGGACGGTTTTCAGAGTATAAGCTAAATATGGGGAAAGGTGAGTTGTTTACGGTCCAGACGAGGGGATAGGAGAGCCGATTGGGGGAGCTGCCGTTTAGATTACTAGGGGGAAGCTTTAGATACCTAGGCATTCAAGTGGCGTGGGAATGGGACCGGCTGCATAAATTAAATCTGGCCCGGCTGGTAGACCAAATGAAGGATGATTTTCGGGGATGGGACGCGCTTCTGTTATCACTGGCTGGGAGGGTGCAGACGGAAGATGACGGTCCTCCCGAGATTCCTGTTTGCATTTCAGTGTCTCCCCATCTTTATTCCGTGGTTCTTTTTTAAACGGGCCAACAAAGTGATCACTGGCTTCGTTTGGGTGGGCAAGACCCCGCGAGTTAAGGAAGGTAATGCTTGAGCGGAGCCGGGGAGGGGGCGAGCTGGCGCTGCCAAATTTTAGTAACTGTTGCTGGGCGGCGAATATAACCATGATCAGGAAGTGGGTGGTGGGGGAGGGGTTGGCAGGGGAGCGTATGGAGGCGGCTTCATGCAAGGGCACCAGTTTGGGGGCATTGGTAACTGCGCCTCTGCCGTTCTCGCCTGCATGGTACTCCACCAGCCCCGTGGTGGTGGCGGCCCTGAGATTCTGGGGGCAATGGAGGAGACATGTGGGAGCACGGGGAGCATCGGTCTGGTCCCCAATCTGTAATAATCACCGGTTTGCCGCGGGAAGTATGGATGGGGGGTTCCGGATATGGCGGAGAGCAGGGATTGAGAGGATGGGGGATATGTTTCGAGGGGAGCTTTCCGAGTATGAGGGCGCTGGAGAAGTTTGGGTTGGCGAGGGGAAACAAATTGAGATATCTGCAGGCACGGGACTTCCTACGTAAACGGGTGTAAACCTTCCCGCTCCTACTGCTCAGGAGGATACAGGACAGGGTAGTTTCCAGAGGGTGGGTAGGAGAAGGGAGCGTCTCTGACATTTACAAGGAACTTATGGGGTCAGAGGCAATGCAGACCGAGGAGTTGAAGCACAACTGGGAGGAGGAGCTGGGAGGAGAGGTAGAGGCTGGTCTATGGGCAGACGCGTTGAGTAGAGTCAACGCATCTGCAACATGTGCCAGGCTCAGCCTGATACAATTCAAGGTCGTTCATCAGGCTCACATGACAGTGGCCCGGATGAGCAGATTCTTTGGGGTGGAAGACAGGTTGAGCAAGAGGTGCGGGAGAACCAGCGAACCATGTCCCCATGCTCTGGACATGTCCGAAGCTGAGGGAGTTTTGGCAGGGGTTTGCAGATGTCATGTTATAAACAAGGGTGGCGCCAAGTCCGGAGGTGCCGATTTTCGGGGTGTCGGGAGACCCGGGAATCCAGGAGGAGAAAGAGGCAGACGTTCTGGCCTTTGCTTCCTTGGTAGCCTGGAGACGGATACTATTAGCCTGGAGTGGGAGACCTGGCTATCAGACATGGCTAGCTTTCTCTGTTTGGAGAAAATCAAGTTCGCATTGAGAGGGTCACGGTTAGGGTTCGCCCGGAGGTGGCAACCGTTCGTCGACTTCTTCGCGGAAAATTCATCGTCAGCAGAAGCAGGGGGGGTTAGTTTAGCTTAGAGTAGGGGGTTAATAAAGGTGGGACCTGTAAGGAAGGGAGACGGCTTTTGCACTATGTTTATTGTTTCATGTACATTGTTTATTTTGTTGTTGTTACAATACCAAAAATACCTTAATAAAATGTTTATTAAAAAAAAGTTCTGGACTATCAAACGACTACTAACTGGCCATTTATTTATTTTTATTTTAAGCCCAGTAAAAGTTGAATGTTCGTGGAATTGTACTACATTGCGAATTATATTTACATTAATAAATCACCCAAAAGATCCCCAAAAGTTCCTTTGCTTCAGACAGAGTGATAAACTTGAATTTGGTTGGGGAGGTTTGAAAGAGATGGATAGAACATCATGGAAATATTTAATGTTCACTCCTGCAGCTTCTTTTATTTGAATGGATTCCTGCTGATTTATTTTTTTGTTTGTTTTGGGGAATTCACCAGCTTATCTTTCGAGGTGGCCTGTCCAGACGTAAGGAATCATTTTTCAAATTCAATCTGCTGGCATGTCGGAAAATGCCCGTCCAGTTCAAGGATGAATAGACGTGTCATAAGCTGGCCTTTGCTGCCTGCCACTATAAATCACTCTGATAAATGACAGTGCAAAGATACCACACTTGGGAGAGCAATCCTGTCCACTGGACTAAGTGCACTTGGGAGGACAGGTACTGGCTCCAGACAGCAGAGATTAAAGATACTGTTGACTTAGAGTGTCTTTCAAGAGAAAAAAACAATTGTCTGTCACAAATTGTGCGGCTCTTTCTAATATTCAGAGTGGCACTGGAAAACTTTCCTGCTAGACTTAGCCTGGGTGTAGGTTTGAATAAATAACCGTGATATTTTTCAACAGCTTTCTGCAACTTTTCCATTTTGTCTTTACTCAAGGTTAACAGCGGGCGATGAAAGCGCAGATGGCATGAGAAAAGTCAGTCGTGAAAAGGGTAGTTTTCAGCAAGAACTGTGTACTGATAAAAGAAATTAAATGAACCCTATATCAGTTTGACTTCAAACAACACATGACAATTGAACGATTGACAATTAAGAGTTGATTTTGTTTTTCCATTGAGAAACCCAAGTTGAGATCAAGCTCAAGGTCTGTTAATTGCCAGTGTGGGGCCAACCGAACTTACATTCAGAAACAGGGGGCGCGATTCTCCGCCCCCCACGACGGGTCGGAGAATAGCGGGAGGGCCTTCCCGACATTTTCCCGACCTCCCGCTATTCTCACCCCCTCCACGGCCGCCCCACGATACGAATCGATGCTCGCCGTTTTTTTACGGCGAGCAGCGATTCTTCCCTATCCGATGGGCCGATTTCCCAGGCCTTTACGGCCGTTTTCACGAATTTAAACACACCTGCTATCACAGTTCGTGAAACCGGCCGCAAAGTGCTGTTCTGCACAACCATGCCACCGATTGGCACGGCCGTGCCAAGGGTGGCATGGGCCCACGATCGGTGGGCACCGATCGCGGGCAGCGGGTCCGATTCCCGCGCACTCTTTGTCCCTCCATCGCCCCGCAGGATCAGTCCGCGGGGCGGCTGAGGGGCATGACGGACCGCGCATGCGCGGGTTTGACGCATATGCGCGATGACGTCATCCGCGCATGCGCGGCTGACGTCATCGTGCGCATCAGCCGCCGTGAGTCTTGGCGGCCGGGCTTAGCGAACGTTCGCTAAGCCCGCGCTGCCGTTCTTCCCAGATGCTAGCCCCGACCGGGGGAGGGGGGGGTGAATCGGGTCCCGGGAGGGGGCGCGGAGGTTGTCGTGAAACACGGCCGGTTTCACGGCAGCCTTTACGACTCTCCACATTTGCGGAGAATCGCGCTTAGGGTAATTTATAATGGGGGACAAAGAAATGGCTGAGCAACTAAACACATACTTTGGTTCTGTCTTCGCAAATGAGGACACAAATCCGATACCAGAAATGTTGGAGAATGCAGGGTTTAGTGAGAGGGAGGAACTGAAGGAGATCAATAGTAGTAGAGAAATGATGTTGGGGAAATCGATGGGAATGAAGGCTGATAAATCAAAAAGGGCCTGATAATCTTCATCCCAGAGTACTTAAGGAAGTGTTGCTAGAAAATTGGTGGTCATCTTCTCGGTTTGTATAGACTCTGGAACAGTTCCTGCAGATTGGAGAGTAGCTAATATAACTCCACTATTTTAAAGGAGAGGTCGAGAGTAAACACGGATTTATAGACCAGTAAGTCTAACGTTGGTGGTGGGAAAATTCTAGAATACATTATTAAAGATTTTATAGCAGAGCATTTAGAAAATAGTAGCAGGATCAAACAGAGTCAGCATGATTTATGATAGGGGAATCATGCTTGGCAAATCTACTGGAATTCTTCGAGGATGTAACTAGTAGAGTTGACGAGGGGGAGCCAGTGGATGTAGTATATTTGGACTTTAAGAAAGCTTGTGACAAACTCCCGCATAAGAGATTAGCGTGGAAAATTAAAGCGCATGGGATTAGGGTAGTGTAGAAAACTGGTTGGCAGACAGGAAACAAAGAATAGGAATTTTCTTTTTCCAATTAAGGGGCAATTTAGCGTGGCCAATCCACATAAACTTCATATCATTGGGTTGTGGGGGTGAAACCCAGGCACATATGGGGAGAATGTGCAATGAAGAGTAGGAATTAATGGGTCTTTTTCATATTGGCAGGCAATGACTAATGAGGTACCGCAGGGATCGGTGCTCTGACCCCAGCTATTCACAATATATATTAATGATTCAGATGAGCGAACAAAATGTAATATCTCCAAATTTGCAGATGGCACCAGGTTGAGTGGAAGGGTGAGCTGTGAGGAGGATGCAGAGATCCTTCAGTGTGATTTGAATAAGCTGAGTGAGTGGGCATATGAGTGGCAGATACAATATAATTTGGATAAATGCGAGGTTATCCACTTTTGGTAGCAAAAATGGGAAGGCAGACTATTAGCTGAATGGCCATAAATTAGGAGAGGGAAATGTGCAACGAGACCTGGGCATCGTCGTACACCAGTCACTGAAGATGAGAATGCAGATACAGCATGAATGAAAATGAAAATGAAAATCGCTTATTGTCACGAGTAGGCTTCAATGAGGTTACTGTGAAAAGTCCCTCGTCGCCACATTCCGGCACCTGTTCGGGGAGGCTGGTACGGGAATTGAACCGTGCTACTGACCTGCCTTGGTCTGCTTTAAAAGCCAGCGATTTAGCCCAGTGAGCTAAACCAGCCAAGAAGGCAAATAGTATGCTGGTTTTCATTGCGAGAGAATTTGCATACGGGAGCAGGGATATCTTGCTACAATTATACAGGGCCTTGGTGAGGCCACACCTGGAATATTGTGTGCAGTTTTTGTCTCCTTATCTGAGGAAGGATGTTGTTGCTCTAGAGGGAGTGCAGTGAAGGTTTACCTGATTCCTGGGATTGCGGGATTGATGTATAAGGAAAGATTGAGTCCGCTAAGATTATATTCTCTGGAGTTCAGAAGAATGAGGGGGAATCTCATAGGGTGGCATAGTGGCACAGTGGTTAGCACTGCTGTTGAGGGCGCTGAGAACCCGGGTTCAAACCCAGCCCCCGGTCACTGTCTGTGTGGGGTTAGCACATTCTCTCCGTTTCTGCGTGGGTTTCACCCCAACAACCCAAAGATGCGCAGGTTAGGTGGATTGACCATGCTAAATTACTCCTTAATTGGAAAAAAAAAGTATTGGGTACTCTAAATTTTTTTTTAAAGGGAAAAAAAAGAATGAGGGGGAATCCCGTGGAAACCTATATAATTCTAACAGGACTAGACATGGTAATGCAAGAAGGATGTTCCCAATTGGGGGTGGGGGTGTCCAGAACCAGGGGGTCACAGTCTGAGGATACGGGGTCCACCATTTAGGACAGAGATGAGGAGAAAGTTCTTCACTCAGAAAGTGATGAGCCAGTGGAATTTGTTACCATTGGAAGTAGTTGAGGCACATGTATGTATTCAAGAAGCAGTTAGATATTGCACTTGGGGCGAAGGGAATCAAAGGATATAAGGGGAAAGCGGGATTATTGATTTGGATGATCAGCCATGATCATAATGAATGGCCTTCTCCTGCTCCTGCTTCTTATGTTTCGATGGGAAGACACAGGGCGTGATTCAGCAGCCTCGTGCACCTGCCTTGGTGCTGGGATGAGGCAATGGAATCTCGCGAGAAGCTCTTGGGACCATCGCACGAGATCCAGCGGAATCTCACGAGATGTTGCAATCCAGATCTCGCCCTCACAGGACGTGCCCCAGGTTGGCATATTTAACTGAGCCGGATTCTCCTGGTGCCCAGACTCAACAGCTACGCCTGCGAGACTACGCCAGGGTGCCAATATAGTACTGGTCCAAACAAACGGTGTAACGGCACTGAGCGGGCCTCCCAGGCAATTGGAGAGCCTCGGGTGGTCGAGGACAGGGTGGCCCCCTGGCATTCCCCGAGCACCTGAGCACGCTGGCAGCGCCACCCAGAAACCCTGGTGGCACCGGCAGAGTGTCTTGGTGGCACTGCCAGGCTGGCAGTGTCAGGGTACCCAGATGGCAGGTTGGCAATGCCAGGGATTGTGCCCAGTGGGTCTTGTCAGTTAGGTTGGGTGAGAGATTGGCTCCCGGCAGCCTGTCCAAAGTTGGGGTTTTGGTGGAGGAGGAGTTGAAAATATGGAAGGGGGGGGGGGTGGATCAAAGTGAGGGGGGGGGTGAATAGCGAGATCTTTCTTGGTGCTGCAGCCATCGAGAAACACCCCACTAAATCCGCCTGAAACGAGACATAGAAATGCTTCGGGTGAATCACACCCAAGGTAAATCCAGAATTAGATCGTGGAATACCAAACTTGAATTTCAAACGACCTGAAGATAATGAGCTGGATTCTCACCCGAGAGGCGGGTAGCTGGAGTTTCATGGCTTGGCACGGCCACTTTGGGAGGAAGCGCCTGCAAAGGCGGGACTTTCGGTTCGAGAGTGTGGGTGGGAACCCAGGGGGGTCGGAGAATCGCCCGGGGCCGGCGTCAATCCCACCCCAGCCGTGGCTCGAATTCTCCGCCACCCGGGAATCGGCCCATTCCCACGCCCTCTCCCAGTAACCCCACATCTTTGGACACTAAGGGACAATTTAACATGGCCAATCCAACTAACCTGCACATCATTGGACTGTGGGAGGAAACCCACGCAGACATGGGGAGAACGGGCAAACTCCACACAGACAGTCATCCGAGGCCGGAATTGAACCCAGGTCCCTGGCACTGAGGTAGCAGCGCTAAAATAATATTCATACAAAGTGGTTATTTTCCCTATTCACATCCACAGACGTTGTGTACACTGTTATATTACCACGACTGGTAATATGTTGTATTCTTTGTCTTTTGCTCCAGAATGACCCGCTTTTGAGCATGTGGTTCCCAGTGTAGGACATTATTTGTGTGGGCGGGTGTGTCCACACGTCATGACGTTTGTTTCATCACGCGTACAGTGCCTTTGCGCATGCGCAGCTCGGTCTTCTTCCATCTCCTGTCT
Source organism: Scyliorhinus canicula (assembly GCF_902713615.1). Taxonomy (NCBI): domain Eukaryota; kingdom Metazoa; phylum Chordata; class Chondrichthyes; order Carcharhiniformes; family Scyliorhinidae; genus Scyliorhinus; species Scyliorhinus canicula. The sequence goes on along the minus strand of NC_052160.1, from coordinate 61,166,778 downwards.
TTTTGCGAAATGCTCATGTGTAGGTTGGGAATGCGCATGCGCAATATGGTTAACATCTGAAACGCGCATTTTTCTCATCTGCGCCACAGCTCCAACGCATTCGGTCCCGAGGCTCATTCTCGCGCCCTTTTCTTTTCTCAGAATCTCAGAATACTGACTTTTAGACAATTCATGCATTCGACATATTTCAATAGCGTTTTCAAGCTTGAGATCATCCTGTCTCAGCAAATGTTCCCTGAGCTTTTCATCTACAATTCCAAAGACAATCTAGTCTCTGATCATTAAATCAGATAAAATGGAAAAATTACATGTTTGAGCTTTTGAGTTTTAAATTGGTTATGAAGCAATCAGTGGATTCCCCATTTGTTTGCACCTTTTTCTTAAAGATAAGTCTTTCATATGTTTCATTAATTTGTGTCCTGCAGTGCAGATCATTTTTTTCTAGGACACCATTATATTTAGTTTACCTTCGTCCATTACAAATTGAAATGAGTGATACAGTTCTACGGCTTGTGGACCAGCCAACATTAGGAATAATGCTAGTTTCCGATTATCACTTGCATTATTTAAATCAGGTGCAGACAGATATAGCTGAAACTGTTGTTTGAAAAACTCGGCAGTTAATATCTAGTTTACCAGATATCCTGGACAGAGATTGAATTTTCTCCATAAGTTTGGGATTCTTCGGTGTTTTGCAGTAACAGGGCTGTAAACAGTCTGTTCTTCGAAGTCTGAGTCGCGTACTGGTTTCTGTTAGCTAGACTCTAACTAATCTATCTAAATAACTTCAGCAGTATCCTGGTACCATGTTATATTACCACGACTGGTAATATGTTGTATTCTTTGTCTTTTCCTCCAGAATGACGCGATTTAGGGTTGACAAAGAATGTACCAATCAAAAGATTGAAAAAAACTAATTCATTATTACACTACTAATTTAATGAAGTTTGCACACTCTACTGAGTTATAGATGATAAGCAAATGACATTGAATTTTTACTGCAGTATTCAATATTCTGTCTAACTACTATCTACACTATGACTTGATCTTGTGCTGTATATCTCTAATCAACTTTCACTCTGCTCCCGCCATGTTCTCTTCAGCTTGTCCCAGAATTCCTAGTCTTAAATAGAGTGAATTAATAACGCCCTCTAGTGTTTGATTTACACATAGATGCAATTATTAACCCTTCACTAACTTGACTATATATACATATCATTACACTAACTATCTCTCTTTTGAGGGTGACAGATAGAATCACTGGTCGGCAAGGCATGCTGAAAAGTGACTGAATGAATTAAACTTATATATCCATTTGGTCACTGCAAAAATGTAAGTGGAAATCTAGCACATATTTGAACAAATCCTAAAATAGGATTGTACTTAACTCGAATGGCTTGACCACTCCTTTGGGAATCAGCCACAAAGAAATGCGTTAATTGTAGTAATGATTTAATTTATGTTAAGCTGACATACGATTTCTATGAGTGACGCCCGTTGTAAATACAGCCAAATGAATGCCAGGCTAAATGTTAGACAATACTCCATTTGTGGCAACGGAGTTAAAGCTTTCCACTGTTCTATAATCCTGGGGAGAATTATGAGGGCACGAGCCAGCAACAACAATAATAATAATCTTTATTGTCACAAGTTACATTAACAGCAACTAAAGCCAGTAAGGTACTAGATAATAAACTGAATGTGACTAAGGTGAAGAGTAGACAGGGAAGAGATGATGAACACAATTGGACAGATAGTCTGAGGTGCATTTGTTTTAATGCGAAAAGTGCAGCAGGTAAGGCAGATGAATTTAGGGCTTGGATTAGTACCTGAGAATATGATGTTATTGGTATTACTGAGACTTGGTTGAGGGAAGGGCAAGACTGGCAACTAAATATCCCAGGGTATAGATGCTTCAGGAGGGATAGAGAGGGAGGTAAAAGGGGTGGAAGAGTTGCATTACTGGTCAGAGATGATATCACAGCTGTGATTAAGGAGGGCATGATGGAGGATTCGAGCACTGAGGCAATATGGGTAGAGCTAAGAAATAGGAAGGGTGCAGTAACATTGTTGGGACTTTACTACATGCCTCCAAAAGTGAGCGTGAAGTAGAGGTACAAATATGTAGACAGATTATAGTAAAATGTAGGAGCAATAGGGTGGTTGTGATGGGAGATTTTAACTTCCCCAACATTGAATGGGAATCCTGTAGTGTTGGAGGCGTAGATGGAGCCAAATTTGTAAGGAGCATCCAGGAGAGTTCTTTAGAGCAGTATGTAAATAGTCCAACTCGGGAAGGGGCCATACTGGACCTGGTATTGGGGAATGATCCCAGCCAGGTGGTTGAAGTTTCAGTTGGTGATTACTTTAGGAATAGCGATCACAATTCCGTAAGTTTTAGAATACTCATGGACAAGGACAAGAGTGGTCCTAAAGGAAGAGTGCTAAATTGGGGAAATGCCAAGTATAACAAAATTTGGCAGGAGCTAGGGAATGTGGATTAGGAGCAGCTGTTTAAGGGTAAATCCACATTTGAAATGTGGGAGTCTTTTAAGGAAAGGTTGATTAGAGTGCAGGACAGACATGTCCCTGTGAAAATGAGGGATAGAAATGGCAAGAGTAGGGAACCATGGATGACGGGTGGAATTGTGAGACTAGCTAAGATGAAAAAGGAAGCATACATAAGATCAAGGTGACTTAAAACTGATGAAGCTTTGGAGAAATATCGGGAAAGTAGGATAAATCTCAAACGCGCAATAAAGAGGGCTAAAAGGGGAAATATCTTTGGCTAACAGGTTTAAGGAAAATCCCAAAGCCTTTTATTCGTATATAAGGTGCAAGAGGGTAACGAGAGAAAGGATTGGCCCACTGAAAGACAAAAGAGGGAATTTATGCGTGGAGTCAGAGAAAATGGGTGAGATTCTTAATGAGTACTTTGCATCGGTATTCACCAATTCACTTGCAGATAGGGGCTGGTTTAGCACACTGGGCTAAATCGCTGGCTTTTAAAGCAGACCAAGGCAGGCCAGCAGCACGGTTCGATTCCTGTACCAGCCTCCCCGAACAGGCGCCGGAATATGGCGACTAGGGGCTTTTCACAGTAACTTCATTGAAGCCTACTTATGACAATAAGCGATTTTCATTCATTTTTTCATTTTTCAGGAGAGAGACATGATGGATGTTGAGCTAGGGATGGATGTTTAAATACTCTAGGTCAAGTCGGCATAAGGAAGGGGGAAGTTTTGGGTATTCTAAAAGGCATTAAGGTGGACAAGTCCCCAGGTCCGGATGGGATCTATCCCAGGTTACTGAGGGAAGCAAGGGACAAAATAGCTGGGGTCTTAACAGATATCTTCGCAGCATCCTTGAGCACGGGTGAGGTCCCGGAGGACTGGAGAATTGCTAATGTTGTCCCTTTGTTTAAGAATGGTAGTAGGGATAATCCAGGGAATTATAGACCTGTGATCTTGACGTCAGTGGTAGGCAAACTGTTGGAGAAGATACTGAGGGATAGGATCTATTCACATTTGGAAGAAAATAGACTTATCAGTGATAGGCAGCATAGTTTTGTGCAGGGAAGGTCATGTCTTACAAACCTAATAGAATTCTTTGAGGAAGTGACAAAGTTAATTGACGAGGGAAGGGCTGTAGATGTCATATCCATGGACTTCAATAAGGCGTTTGATAAAGTTTCCCATGGCAGGTTGATGGAAAAAGTGAAGTCGTATGTGGTTCAGGGTGTACTAGCTAGATGGATAAAGAACTGTCTGGGCAACAGGAGACAGAGAGTAGTGGTGGAAGGGAGTGTCTCAAAATGGAGAAAGGTGACTAGTGGTGTTCCACAGGGATCTGTGCTCGGACCTCTGTTGTTTGTGATATACATAAATGATCTGGACGAAGGTATAGGTGGTCTGATTAGCAAGTTTTCAGATGATACTAAGATTGGTGGAGTTGCAGATAGCGAGGAGGACTGTCAGAGAATACAGCAGAATATAGATAGATTGGAGAGTTGGGCAGAGAAATGGCAGATGGAGTTCAATCCAGGCAAATGCGAGGTGATGCATTTTGGAAGATTTAATTCAAGAGCGGACTATATGGTCAATGGAAGAGTCCTGGGGAAAATTGATGTACAGAGAGATCTGGGAGTTCAGGTCCATTGAAGACTGAAGGTGGCAACGCAGGTTGATAGAGTGGTCAAGAAGGCATACAGCATGCTTGCCTTCATCGGACGGGGTATTGAGTACAAGAGTCGGCAGGTCATGTTACAGTTGTATAGGACTTTGGTTAGGCCACATTTGGAATACTGCATGCAGTTCTGGTCACCATATTACCAGAAGGATGTGGATGCTTTAGAGAGGGTGCAGAGGAGGTTCACCAGGATGTTGCCTGGTATGGTGGGTGCTAGCTATGATGAAAGGTTGAGTAGACTAGGATTGCTTTCGTTGGAGGTTGAGGGGGCGCCAGATTGAGGTCTACAAAATTATGAGAGGTATGGACAGGGTGGATAGCAACAAGCTTTTTCCAAGAGTGGGGGTGTCAATTACAAGGGGTCATGATTTCAAGGTGAGAGGGGAAAGTTTAAGGGAGATGTGCGTGGAAAGTTTTTTACGCAGAGGGTGGTGGGTGCCTGGAATGCTTTTCCAGCGGAGGTGGTAGAGGTGGGCACGATAACATCATTTAAGATGCATCTGGACAGATATATGAACGGGCGGGGAACAGAGGGAAGTAGATCCTTGGAAAATAGGCGACAGGTTTAGATAAAGGATCTGGATCGGCGCAGGCTGGGAGGGCCGAAGGGCCTGTTCCCGTGCTGTAATTTTCTTTGTTCTTTGTTCTAACACTGCATTGAAGTTACTGTGAAAAGCCCCTAGTCGCCACATTCTGGCACCTGTTGGGGTACACGGAGGGAGAATTCAGAATGTCCAAATTACCTAACAGCACGTCTTTCGGGACTTGCGGGAGGAAGCCGGAGCACCCGGAGGAAATCCACGCAGACACGGAGAGGAAATCCACGCAGACACGGGGAGAACGTGCAGACTCTGCACAGACAGTGACCCAAGCAGGAATCGAACCTGGGACCCTGAGGCTGTGAACCAACAGTGCTAACCGCTATGCTACCGTGCCGCCCATATATGGAATTACATGCATTTACTGACGCCTTTAATGTAGAAAAACCGCCCGAAGACACTTTGCAGGAATGATCAGTGAACAAAATTTAAAGTAAATCTTGGATGTGCCATACACATCTCTGGAGCAGCACAAAGTTCATAGTATGGCAAAGTTCCATAGCTAGGGAATGGCGGGAGTGGGGGGTGTGGGGGTGGGGTGGGGGGGGGGGGGGGGAATAGAGCAGTAACCAGTGCCAGTCAATGAATCCGAACGTTGAACAAAACCTCACATGGGTGAGGATGCAGACAGAAGAGTTTTGGATGAGCTGCACCTTATGGAGGATGGAAGGTGAGTCTGGGGAGGAAGAAGAGTTTGGAAGATTAGAGTAACAGGGAAGGCAAATGTAGACCAGCACTGACCATGGTAGTCATAGAACATACAGTACAGAAGAGGCCCTTCGGCCCATCAAGCCTGCACCGCCAAAAAAAATGCTCAAGTCTGCACTAATCCCACTTCCCAACACTTGGCCCATAGACTTGACTGTTCTGACATTTCAAGTGCTCATCCAAGTACTTTTTAAAGATTGTGAGGTTTCCTGCCTCAACTACCCTCCCAGGCCCCAACCACCTTCTGGGTGAAAACATCTTTCCTCAAATCCCCTCTAACCCTCCTGTCTATTACCTTAAAAATATGACACCTTGTTTTGACCCTTCAACTAAGGGCAACAGCTGCTTTCTATCCATCTTGTCCATTCCCCTCATAATACTGCAGTATTGATAAAAGAAAGAGAAGGATCACTACTATTGATTCTGGAAGAGGCAGGTGTATGGATTTTGGGTGAGAACACTATTAGGTTTGACTGAGGCCAAACAACCTGCAGAGAGTTGATCAATGAAGTGTGCGAACCTGTACCAGACACAGGCGGGCAGCTAGCATTTCTGTAAACCTTGCAAGAATCACGGGCAGGATTCTCAGTCGGCTGATGCCAAAAGAGGGATGGGCGCTTGGGCAGAGAATCGGTTTTGATGCCGAAATCCGTCGCGGGCACTGGGTTCACGCTAAATCGCAATTCTCCGGTGCCTCGACAGTCGCGTCAATGCATTCTACTCCGCAAGTACAGTAAATGCCGTTCGGATATCATTAGTGGGCCTAACCCAGTATTCACCGGAGCCTCTGCAATGCTCCACTTTCCCTGGGGGGGGAACTACCAATGGCGAGGTTCACTTGTACCTTTAAAAATAGGGAAACAGGAGCAAAGCACTGAACAGGGCCAACTCCACCTCCCCCTGTGCAGTTTAAAGTGGTGCACAGAGCGCACCTACCCAGAACCCGAATGAGCGGGTTCTTCCCGGAGGTGGAGGATAAATGTGAACGGTGCCAGAGGAGCCCGGCCAACCACACCCACATGTTCTGGGCCTGCCCCAGACTTGTCAGATTCTGGACAGCCATCTTCGAGGCCATGTCCAAGGTTGTGGGGGTGAGGGTGGAGCCATGCCCAAGAGTGGCAGTCTTCGGGGTATAGGACCAGCCAGAAATACATATGGGGAAGAGGGTCGACGCCCTGGCTTTCACTTCCTTAGCCGCACGCCGGAGAATCCTGCTCGGCTGGTGATCAGCAGCACTGCCCACAGCTGCAGAACTGCTGGCACACCTGTCGGAATTTCTCCACCTGGAGATGATAAAATACACCATCCGAGGGTCGGACTAGGGCTTCCACATAGCGTGGGGGCTATTCATCAGCCTGTTCCAAGACCTGCTCGAAGCCAACAGTGACTCGGGAAAGAAGGGAAGACGGGGGAGAGCAGACAAGAACGCATGCAACGAGGAGGAGCAAAGGGGGACGAGTGGAGGGGATGAGGAGGGAACCCAAGGGAGGCATGGAGGGAAACATGGGAAAAAAGGGAGGAGGGGAGCGGGCAGGGAGTGGGGGAAGGGTGGACGGGAGAATGTATGTTAAAAAGTATGTAAATAAGAAACTGTACAACATGTAAATATCCAGGTGCACTATTCGTTAAATTGTAATTCTGTAAAAATTTTAAAATGGCAATAAAAGTTTTAAAAAAATAAATAGGTAAACAGGCGCCGTCACTGACGAGGGAGAGAAGAGGTGGGTCACACAGAGGCGCAACCACGGGCTGCCGGTCCTGACACTGGCCAGGCTGGTTGGGGTGGGGGTGCCCTATCAGGACTGGGGGGACCCCACCATGGGGCTGGGGCGGTGTCCATGCATGGACCACCTTTGCTGCAGCTTGCAAGGCAGGCATCTTGCTGCAACCCCCCACCCTCCATCCAGGGGAAAACATCCTTCAGAGGAGGCAGTGGTATAATGGTATTGTCACTGAACTAATCATTCACAGACCCAGGATGATGTTCTGGCGACCCGGGTTCAAATCCCACCATGGCAGATTGTGATATTTGAATTCAGTAAAAATTTGGAATTTTTCATGGAACCATTATTGATTGTCTTTAAAACCCATCTGGTTTACTAATGTCCTTTAGGGAAGGAAATCTGCCGTCCTTACTGATGTGTTGGGAATGCTGGGTCTGCGATGATTGCATTTACCATAGCAGTGAGAGAGACAGGCTTCCAACACTTGTTCCAACTCTATTTTGTTGAACTACCAACTGTTAAACATACTTTAACTGTGGGTTGACACTATGCTGAGTTGACTGGAGACCTGAGGCTAACCTGACCAGACTATCTTGCTACCACATGGTGGATGCTCGTGTTGTTGCTCACAGGCTCTGGCTGTCTCAGAGGCTGCATCCCAAGAGAGCGGGAAAACTAGTGCCCTCTGAATTTATAGTGGCCGTGTCCTGTCTGGTGATTGGCTGCTGTGTTCTGTGTGTTCATTGGTCATCCTGTGTGTCAATCACTGCCTGTCTCTGCACCACCATATACCTGTGTGTATATTATGACACTTACCTGGTCCTACCTTATCTGGTCTACATGTGACTCAAGCCCAACAGTGATGTGGGCGATTCTTTCATGGCCTCTGAAATAGCCCAGCAATTCAGTTCAAGGGCAATTAGGGATTGGCAATAAATGCTGGCCCAGCCAGTGATGCCCACATCTCCCGGAACGAATCAAAAAAACGACCATTTCCTTTTTATTTACATCGATCCTGTGAGAGTTTTGTATGTTTAAATAAGATCAGCTCATATTTTTCTAAACACCAGAGACTAAAGGCCCAGTCTGTTTAACCTTTCCCCAATGTAAATTCAGTGTGTTTAAACTCACAAATGTTTAATGTCATTGGTGTCACCCACCCACTGAAAATTAGCCTTGCACGCCAGTTTGTACATATGAATTCATATCTGTAAAGTCAAAGGCATTTACTGTATTGTACCCGTTTTTTCCTTTTTAAAAATATTTTATTCAAGGCATTTTCATATGCATGAAAAAAAGCAGAAGAGCAACTAAACAATATTGTAAACAACCAACATCCACTGTCCCCCGTTCCCCGAATACCGCCCCCCTCTTTCATCCTGCCTTTCCATTTTAACCCCATCCACGCCCCCCCTCCCTTTGCTGACCCCTCAAACCTCCTTAAAGAAATCAATAAATGGCTTCCACCTCCGAGTCAACCCATCCACCGACCCCCTCAAGGCGAACTTGACCTTCTTCAGGTTCAGGAAGTCCGCTAGGCCGCTTACCCACACCCCTGCTTTCAGCGGCTCCGATTCCCTCCATCTGAGCAAGATCCATCTCCAGGCTATCAGGGAAGCAAAGGCCAAGACATCGGCCTCTCTCGCCCCCTGGACTCCCGGGTCTTCCGAAACCCCCAATATTGCCCCCTCTGACCTTGGGGCCACCTCCACCCCCAGCAGCTCTGACATTATGCCTGCGAACCCCTGCCAGAACCCCTTTAGCTTTGGCTATGCCCAAAACATGCAGACGTGATTCACAAGCCCGCCCACAGACTGCTCCTATCTATCCTCTACCCGCTCAAAGAACCTACTCATCCTTGCTACTATCATATGTGCCCTATGGACTACTTTAAACTTAATAAACTTAATAAAGCATAACTTCACACATGACAAGGATGCATTCACTGTCCGCAGAGTCTCTGCCCACATCCCGGCCTCCACCTCCCCTCCCAGCTCCTACTCCCACTTATGCTTTATGTTTCCCCACCAGGCCCCCTCCCAATCCATCAACTCCTTGTAGACCTTGGACACTTTCCCCTTCCCTATCTCCTCCTTCGACAGTACCTTATCCTGCAACCCCAGGGACAGCAGCTCAGGAAAGGGCGGCACCTCTTTCTTTACAAAATCCCGGACCTGCAGATACCTAAAACCTTTCCCCCTGGGCAGCTTGTGCTCCTCCTCCAGGTCCTCCAACCTTGCAAACTTGCCCCTATGAACAAGTGGGCGAATTGCTCAATTCCTGCTCGCCGGTTGTCACAGATCGGTGCCCACACACCAAGGCACTCTCCAGTCCCAAATGCTGCATCCACTGCCCGCATACCCTTAAGGCTGACACCACCACTGGGATCGCAGATTACCGGGCCGACGGCAATGGCAGACATGCTGACAACAAAGCCCTCAAACACGTTCCCTTGCACGATTCTGCCTCCATCCAACCCCACGCCGACCCCTCCCTCATGACCCATTTCCTAACCATGGCCCAGTAGTAGTTCATCGTGTTCAGCAGCGCCAGCCCCCACCCCGCCCTTGCCCCCGCTCCAGGAAAACCCTCCCCAGCCACACAAACGCAGAGATCAGTGTACGAACCGTCTTGAAAAACGATTTTGGGACGAAGATTGGGAGATTCTGAAACACAAACAGGAACCTTGGCAGCACTATCATTTTAACTGTCTGCACCCGCCCTGCCAGGGACAATGGCAGTACATCCCACCTCTTGAAATCCACTTTCACCTGCTCCACCAGCCGGATCAACTTGTGCAGCTGCGCCCAACCCCGCATCACCTGGATGCCCAAATATCTAAAACCCGCCCCCACCACCTTAAACAGCAGCTCCCCTAACCTCCTCTGGTCTCAATCGGGAACACTTTGCTGTTTTCCATGTCCAACTTGTACCCGGAGAACCAGCCAAATTCCTCCAAAATCCTCATAATGGCCTCGATACTGCCCAATGGGTCTGAGATATAGAACAACAGGTCACCTGCATGTAGCGAGACCCTGTGCTCGCCGCCCCCCCCCCCCCCCCCCCCACCCTCCCACACACACAATCCCTCTCCAGTCCCCCGACGCCCTAAGCACCATTGCCAACGGCTCTATCGCCAAAGCAAAGTGTAACGGGGATAGCGGACACCCCTGCCTTATCTCCTGATGCAGCTCACAATATCGCAAACTCACTCAGTTCGACCGCACACTTGTGATCGATGCCTTATATAACAGCCAGGCCCAGTCCACAAACCCCTGTCCGAACATCTCCCACAAATACTCCCACTCCACCCGATCAAACACCTTCTCTGTGTCCATCGCCACCAGTACCTTCACCTCCTGCCCCTCCGAAGGCATCATAATTACATGGAGCAGCCTCCTCACATTCACCGTCAACTGCCTCCCCTTCACAAAACCCCGCTTGGTCCTCACCTATCACCCGCGAATGTAGTCCTCGATTCACGACAGCTTGTTGTCTACGTTCAGTAACGACATGGGGTGGTACTACCCACACTGCTCTGGATTGTTGCCGTTTTTAAATATCAGGGAGATGGAAGCCTGTGACAGTGTTGGGGGGAGTTCCCCCCTCTCCTTTTCTTCATTATACACCCTCACTATTGGCCCCAGATCCACCCCAAACTTTTTATTGAACTCTGTCCAGTCCCGGGGCCTTCCCTACCTGCATTGTCCCCATACTATCCATCATCTCCCTCAACCCAATTGGGGCCCTAATCCCTGAACCAGTTCCTTTTCTACCTTGGGAAACATCAGCCCATCCAAAACAGCCGCATCCCTTCCTCCCGGCTGGGATTTCCGACTCGTAGAGACTTCTATATAACGTCTCAAACACGCCATTAACCCCCTCCCAGTCCAAAACCATCCTGCCCTCCTCATCCATTACCCTGCCAATCTCCCTCGCTGCCTCTTGCTTGCTCAACTGGTGAGCTAGCATCCTGCTCACCTTTCCCCCGTACTCATATACTGCCCCCCTGGCCCTCCGTAACTGCCCTACTGCCTTCCCCGTGGACACTAATCCAAACTCCATCTGGAGCCTCTGCCTCTCCTTCAACACCCCTGCCTCGGGGGCTTCCGAATACATCGTGTCCACCCTCAGAATCTCCTCCACCAGCCTTGCCATCTTCGCCTGTTCCGTAATCTCCCACTACGCCTGAATTGAGATAAACTCCCCCTAACCACTGCCTTGAGTGCCTCCCACAGCGTGGCAGCCGTGACCTTCCCCAGGCCATTGAGCTCCACATACCCCTAGATGGCAGCCCTCACCCGCTTGCACACCTCCTCCTCCGCCAACAACCCCACATCCAGGCTCCACTGCGGGTGCTGAGTCCCCCGCATTGGTCCACTCGCAAATCAGCCCAATGTGGCGCGTATTTACGCTGCATATTCCAATTCAACCTCCACCGCCAGCAACGCCTTGTCTAACACGAAAAAGCCAATTCAGGAGTACACGCGGTGCACATGGGAGAAATATGAAAATTCCTTCACCCTCAGTTTCCCGAACCTCCACGGGTCCACGCCCCCTATATGCTCCATGAACCCCTTCAGCTCATTCCCCACTGCCGATACCTTCACCAACCTCAGGCTCGATCGGTCCAAACTCGGTTCTATAACTGTATTGAAATCCCCCCCATAATCAACCGGTGCGAGTGCAAGTCTGGGATCTTCCCGAACACCCGCTTCATGAAATCTACATCATCCCAATTTGGGGCATAAACGTTGACCGAAACCACCGGCAACCCCTCCAGCTTCCCACTCACCATCATGAACCTCCTCCCTGAATCCGCCACAATGTTCCCCACCTGAAAAATGAAAAATGAAAATCGCTTATTGCCACGAGTAGGCTTCAATTAAGTTACTGTGAAAAGCCCCTAGTCGCCACATTCCGGCACCTGTTTGGGGAGGCTGTTACGGGAATCGAACCGTGCTGCTGGCCTGCCTTGGTCTGCTTTCAAAGCCAGCGATTTAGCCCAGTGTGCTAAACAGCATCACCCGCTCGAACACCACCCGCTTATTAATCAACACCGCCACCCCCCTCGTCTTCATGTCCAGTCCCGTGTAGCACACCTGCCATCCATCCTTTCTTCAACCTTGTCTGGTCCCCTATTTTCAAATGCGTCTCCTGTAAAAAGGCCACACCCACCTTTGACTCCCCAGATGCGTGAACATGCGTGACCGTTTGACCAGCCCATTCAGTCCTCTCACGTTCCATGTTACCATCCTGGTTGGGGTGCTCCCCCCCCCTCCCCCCCCCCCTCCCCCCCCCCCCCCCCCCCTTTGCCAATCAGCCATCTCATCTTTGGGCCAGCCCCCGGTCCATGTTATGCGACCCTCCAGACTTACACTCGGATGTCCATCATCATTAATCCTTTTCCAACTGCACCACATGAACCATACTCTTGTCAGGAACCCCCCCCCCCCCCCCCCCCCCCCCCCCCCCCCCCCGCATCCTTAAACAAAACATCAGCCCCATCCCACTCCTGCGCCTACCTCCTGACAACCCCCTACTTCACTCCCGTTAAATCCAAGCTAGCATGGTGGCCCCAGTCCAAGGCCTCCAACTTCCCTGCCACTCCCAGCTTCCCTCCCCTCGGCAACCATACTCCCTAGAGAGCAACAAAAGGTACACTCACCCTCAATGTTTTCCCATGAAAAACCTGCCCCCCCCCCAGAAAACACACGATCAAAGACATTTTAAAGAAAAGAAACTTTTTTAAAAATACTCGCACAAACTCCTCCGAAGTTCAATGTGCTCTCTCTCCTCCCAGTCCATTGCCCCTCAGAAACTCCATTGCCTCCTCTGGCATGCCGAAATAATGCTCCCAGAGGCGGGCCGGGTACAGCACTCCAAACTTCATCCCTTTTAAAGAGGCCAGCCTTGACCCGGTTAATCGCGGCCCTCCTCTCCGTCAGTTCTGCTCCCAGGTCCTGGTCCACCCACAGCTCATTCCATTCCCGGGTGCACTTCCTGGTCTGCTTCACCCATCGAAGAAGCTTCTCCTTGTCCAGAAAATGGTGCAACGGCAACACCATCAGCCTTGGTGGCTCGCCCGCTTACTTCCTCCTCATCAGCACCCTGTGCTCTCAGGACGACCTCCAGGGACCAGTCAAAGGCCTTTCCCCAATCAATTTCTCCAGCATCTTGGCCACGTACACGCCGGCCTCCGCACCTTTGATGACTTCAGGTATCATCACGATCCTCACATTTTGTCTTCTGGAGCGACTCTCCATATCTTCCGCCTTCTCCTCAGCCTCTTTGGTGTCTCTCGCATCACCCCAACCCCAGCCACCAATGAGGCCAGCTGCTCCTCGTGCTCCCCCACTGCCTCCTCCAGGATCTCCAGGGCCTGGGGCTACAGCCTTTGCTCCACTCTCTCGATCCCCGACTTCATCGGTTCCACCACCTTGACCAGGTCTTCCAGATCCCTTTTCCTCTGTTGACAGAACTTTCCATTAAGGAACTCTATTAGCTGCTGTGTTGACCACTGGACAGGCAGAACAAGCCCCTTGCCCTCCGCCATCTCATTCCGTGACGCACCACGAAGACTCCCCTGCTCCAGCAGCTCTTTTTTCTTGCCCCACTCCTGCTCCGTGGATCCATCCACCGGCCACACCAGAGGAGTAAAACCTTCCCCAGGCACTCCAATACTTTGTCCTTCAGGCAGGAAAAAGACCACCCACTCATGGCCACCACTGGAAGTCGTATCTGTATTTTTCACTCACTATTCAATTAACTGTAGAAGGTCAAGGGGTGATCTAAAAGAGTTATCTAAGATGATTTGACGATGTCATCGGGAGAAACTATTTTTCTATGGTGAGAGAGACCGGAACGTGGGGTGGCACAGTGGTTAGCACTGCTGCCTCTTAGCTCCAGGGACCCGGGTTCAATTCTGGCCTCGGGTGACTGTCCGTGTGGAGTGAGCACTTTCTCCCCGTGTCTGCGTGGGTTTCCTCCGGGTGCTCTGGTTTCCTCCCACAGTCCAAAGATGGTGCAGGTTAGGTGGATTGGAAATGTTAAATTGCCCCTTAGTGTCCAACAGATAGATAGGGTTGCTGGGTTGCGGTGATGGGTTGAAGGCATGGGCTTGGGTAGGGTACACTTACCGAGGGCCGGTGGAGATTTGAGGGGTCGAGTAGCCTCCTGCACTGTAGGGATTCTGTGATTCTATGCACAAGGGCTTGAGCATTAAGTTACCACCCTGGGTGTTGTCAGGAACCTTTTTTTCACACACACAGAGTAATAGAATTCAGGAACTTTGTCATGTTCAAAACTGAGATTGATAGATTTTTGTTAGCGAAGGATATTAAAGGTAATGGGGAGGTCTTGTGGCGCACAAACACACCTCTGGGCCAGAAGCTCTGGGTTCAAGTCCCTCTCTGGGACATGATGGCCATGCAAGAGACCTTCAGAACCTGGCCAAACAGGGTGATTATCCGGGTGCAGGCAGTAAAATGAACATTCTGCCAAAGTTCTTGGGCTGGATTCTCCAATTCTGTGGCTATGTCCGTAGGAGTGTCTGGTCTTACGACCAAAAAGTCGGTACCACCCCCACGCCGATGCTCGGCCTGGTGGGGGGCTAGCAGCCTTGTTACCTGCCGATACGGACGCAGAATGCCACGTCCGTGGCCATGCATGTGCACGGCGGGGTCCTGCGGCGGCCGTGCCATACAAAATGGCGCTGGCCCTGTGCGGTCCTGGCCTGCCAAAAACTGCCCCCTTGTAAACCCCCTCACCACCGGCTGGACCACCCACCACCAGTGCCACCAGCCCCCGCTGAAGACCCCCCCTGCCAGCGGAATGGCTTCTCCCCCCCTCCCCAACTGTGGCGGCACTGGACACAATCTGCAGCTATCACGCCAGGTTTACGAAAATTGAGAGGGCATGCGACTGACACCATCGGGAAGTCGGCCCATCGGTGGGGGGGAGCATCGGGGAGGTCTTCAGGTGACATCCTGAGGCCGTCCCAACGGCGGGTGGCATACTCCTTGAATACGCCGTTTGTGAGGGGGCGGCGCATCAGAAAAATGGCGTCGCCCCCGATTTCTGTTCCAGTGTCTGCCAGTCTTTTTGCCAAAGTCATTCTTTTGCAGGGTGTGGATAGGCTAGTCTTGTCGTTTCTGTGGGCAGAGAAAGTCGCCAGGATAAGAAAGGCGGTGTTCAAAGAGGGTGGCAGTTGGAGGGTTTTACCCTTCCAACACTGATACTGGGCGGCAAATGCAGAGAAGGTGAGGGTCTGGAGTAAGGAGATGGAGGCTTTGTGGGTGCAGATGGAGACGGGTTCTTGTAAAGGGTCGGGGTTATGGGCGCTGGCAATGGCACATCTGCCGTTCACCCTGGGGAAGTACTTGGGCAGTCCTGTGGTGGTAGTCACGCTGAAGGTCAAATGCAATTCCAACAGCACTTCAAGGTGAGGGCGGGTGCAAGGGTGATGTTGGTAAGAGGGAATCATGGGGTTGAGCCATGGAGGATAGATGCGGAGTTCTGGGGATGGGAGGAGAAAGGGGTGAAAGAGAAGAAGGATCTGTTTTTGGAGGGGAGGTTCGCAAGCTTGGAGGAGTTGGGGGTGAAGTTGGGAGTTGGGGGCTCCAGCATGAGGAGGGCTTCAGTTATGTGCAGATGCAGAATTTCACAAGAAAGGTTTTCCTGAACTTTCCGGTGGCACTGTCCTCCTCGTTGTTGGAGGAGGTACTGTCGATGGGGGGGCTGGAGAGTGGGTTTTTTTTGCTGAAGGCGGGACAATTATGGGAAGGCCAAGGAGTCCAAGGAAGGGACTAAGACCAAGTGGGAGGAAGAGTTGGGGTGGTGTTGGAGGAAGGGCTATGATGCGAAGTGTTGCGGAGGGTTAATGCCTCGACCTCGTGTGCGAGGCTGGGGTTGATTCAGTTAAAAGTGGTGCACAGGGTGTACTTAAAAAGACAAAGATGAGCCGGCTGTTTGACAGTGTGGAGGATAGTTGCGAGCGGTGTGGGAGGGGCCAGCCAATCATGTCCAAATGTTTGGTCCTGCCCGAAGTTGGAGAAATATTGGGGGTAATCTTTCAGCATCATGCCTGAGGTTCTGCACATGAAATTGGAACTGGGCCCCCTGGAGGCTGTATTCGGGGTGTCAGACCTGTCGGAGCTGCCGACAGGTATGGGAGCAGATATTTAAGCCTTCGCCTCGTTGATTGCTCGCTGGCGGGATGGAGGTCGGCTTCTACCCCCAGTGCCTTGGCATGGCTGGGGGATCTAATGGAGCACCTGTATTTGGAGACGGTGAAACTTGCTCTGAGAGAGACGAATGAGGGCTCCACCAGAGATGGGGTTTGTTTGTGTTACATTTTGGGGATCTGGTTGCCTTCAAGGGGTGGTGGGGAGGGGGGCAGTTCGGAGGGGAAGTGGTGGCATTGGGGTTGCGTTTGTGTGTTGCACAAAATGTAAAAATGTGAAAATTTGAATGAAATTTTTTTTTAACAACAGCTCGATTATCAGTCTGTAAATCTTTCCAATACACCTGATAGCAGGCAATAAGATTGGGATGGTTTTCTGGACAGCCATACTGCGGAAGGCGATGGCAGACCACTGCAGTACTTTGCCAAACATAATGATGGACCAATCCAATGGAAGTCCATTGTCGCCAATGCCTTCTTATAGGGGCATGGTACCTGAAAGAGGAGGGCAAGGCAGGTGGCACAGTGATATTGTCGCTCAACTAGTAATCCAGAGACCCAGCTCTGGGGCCTTGGGTTCAAAATGTGAATACAATAAAAAAATCTGGAATTAATCTAAGTATGGAATTAATCTAATCATTAAATCCAATGGTGGCCATGAAACCATTGTCTTTGAAACCGGTCTGGTTCACTAATGTGCTTTAAGGAAGGAAATCCACCATCCTTACCTGATCTGGCCTACATGTGACTCCAGATCCACGGAAATGTGGTTAATTCTTAACTGCCCTGTGAAATGGCCAATCAAACTCAGTTCTAGGGCATTTTGGGATAGGCAATAAATGCTGGCCCAGCCAGTGATACCCAAATCCCCTGAACGAATAATAAGAAAAGTTAGATGGAGTTAAGATTCAGGTTAACCAGGACCTAACTGAATGGTGGAACAGTCTCGAGATGCTGAATGGACAATGAATGTTTGCATAGTGATGGTCAAAATTCCAAGCATGAAAGGCAGCAAGATGGCCTAGTGGTTAGCACTGCTGCCTCATGGCATGGAGGTCCCATGTTCGAACCCGGCTCTGGGTCACTGTCCGTGTGGAGTTTGCACATTCTCTCCTTGTTTGTGTGGGTTTCGCCCCCACAACCCAAAAGATGTGCAGGCTAGGCGGATTGGCCACACTAAATTGCCCCAAATTGGAAAAAATGAATTGGGTACTCTAAAATTTAAAAAAAAGAATTGCAAACATCTTGCTCAAGAATCATTCTCTTTTTTAAAAATAATTTTTATTGGAATTTTTTACAGAAAATATAACAACAAACAATGAAAAGCAACAATAAAACACCATAATAACTGTAACACCGCCAAGACCGTATCAACGCATGTATCACCCCCCCCCCCCCCACCCCCCCCAAACCCAGTAAACAACAAGAGAACTTAAAAATAAATTAAAATTAAATAAGCAAACATAGTCAACGTCCCCCCCTCCCTTCCCCCCCCCCCCCCCCCCCCCGGGTTGCTGCTGCTACTGTCCCAATACCCTATCGTTGAGCCAGAAAGTCGAGGAAAGGTTGCCACCGCCTAAAGAACTCTTGTACCGATCCTCTCAGGGCAAATTTGACCTTCTCTAGCTTAATAAAACCCGCCATGTCATTGATCCAGGTCTCCACGCTTGGGGGCCTCGCATCCTTCCACTGTAGCAAGATCCTCCGCCGGACTACTAGGGATGCAAAGGCCAGCACACCAGCCTCTTTTGCCTCCTGCACTCCCGGCTCCACCCCAACCCCAAAAATCACGAGTCCCCAGCCTGGCTTGACCCTGAATCTTACCACCCTCGACACCGTCCTCGCCACCCCCTTCCAGAACTCCTCCAGTGCCGGGCAGGCCCAGAACATATGGGCATGGTTCGCTGGACTCCCCGAACACCTGACACACCTGTCTTCGCCCCCAAAGAACTTACTCATCCTAGACCCGGACATGTGGGCCCGGTGCAGCACCTTGAATTGGATGAGGCTAAGCCGCGCACATGAGGAAGAAGAGTTAACCCTCTCCAGGGCATCAGCCCATGTCCCATCTTCGATCTGTTCCCCCAGTTCCCTCAAGAATCATTCTCAATGTGACATTATGTGAAATGTTCAGCACACAAAGGGTTGATGTCATATCATAATTAACCACTAGATGGAGCTAGATGAAGAACTATTGAAGCACTGACTCACATGCTTCTGGGAAAGGGCTGCAGAGAGTGCAGAGGAGAGGTCTAGAGAGTGTAGAAGACAGTTATAGATAAAATGTGGAGACTAGTGTCGGTAGAATGTAGATTACTAGATTATTGTTTACTATAGGAGTAAGTGGTCGAGGTTTAATAAGTAGTGTAAATAAAAGTTAGCTTTGTTAATTAACTTAGCTTCTGTGGTCTTTGTGAATACTACAACATCCATCCTGATAACAGAATCACAGAGAACACCACACTCAGGATTGCTCCAATCCGATGACCAGCTCACAGGCTGTGACACTGCACATGTCCCGTTATTAAAAATGCAGAACAAAGTTTACAAAAGAGGGGGTATTCTAAAACACCAGCCACAGTAATGTCAATAGACGTTCCGGAATTGTAATGGAGGTTTCTTATTTTGCTTTGGCACAGATGATAGAACTTTGCTTGATAACATTTACTCTCGCTCTTACTGGGCAGCAAGAGGAGGTAGGAAGGACATGAAAGGAGACCCAGGAGAACCTAGTCGAGGGTCTTACCAAGAGCCTGATAAGGAGGAAGGCAGTAAGTGGTTCTTCAAGCAATAACCCTAATAAATCTATTTATATAATTTTGTTAACCAAAAGAATACAATGAATGGTCTGCATCAAACCAGGCTGGTGTATGTTCGTGAATCCTTTCTTATTCAATCTTTAAAATTCCTCAATGTCACTAGTTTTGTCACGTTTAATGATGGGAACATTACCCAAAGCCGATCAAATCTATCGGTGACATTTCATGAATTAAACATTTCTTGAAGTCAACAGACCTAACCATTAAAAAGAAACAAAACTTGCTGTTGTCTGGTCTGCCTTGTTATAAATGGAAATTCCTTATCTTGACTTGCATTCTGGTTTCAGAGAGTAATGTAGCATCAATTTATTGAATCTTGGAGGGGATCGGCTGCCCTCTGGTGGTTATCCATCTGACTTGGTCAATAGATTCCGATAAGTGCCCCAGGCTTCTGGAAGCAGATGGAGAGCTGACCCTCTGTTTACCGGTGTGAGTCGAATCCAGTTTGCAAAGATAGATTGTACAGAGAGATTGGCTACGCCTCTAATGTTCGGAAAGATTGAACCAGTTTCAATCATTCATGGTGAAGAGAATTTTTTTTACAAACTGCCGCATTGTTACATCTTGTAACATAGCGACTCATAAGCGTGTCAGTGTTACAGACCTAAAATCAGTTGACGTGGAGTGAGAGTGGGAGCGTGTGTTGTGCAGAGGAAATGGGATTAACAGAGTGTCATTTGCTAATCAAGATATTGGCCTTAGTCTGGGGATGCGGTGCCATAGTGGTATTGTTGCTGGGCTAGTAATCCAGAGACCCAGGATAATGATCTGGGGGACCCATGTTCAAATCCCACCACGGCACATGATGGAATTTAAACTCAACAAAATATCTGGAAATAAAAAGTCTCGGAGAAAAATCAGAGAAAGATATTGGCCTAAATCTTCCAGCCCTGCCCTCTGCGGGAGTTGTCACAGGCGGGATGGAGAATTTGACAGGCAAACAAAAGGTCTGTTGACGTCGGACGGAAACCTTTGGCCCCGGGGCAGGTGGCACTGAAAAATCCTTCCCATTGCATTAGGGTTTCCTCAGTAAAATTATGGATTTAGAATCGTTAAACATTTGGAATACTGCAGCTCAGATAGAGGTTGTTTAACTCATTGGGTATTTCGAAGAGCTATCCAGTTGTTCCCACTCCCTTTTTTCCACATATTCTTGCAGGTTTTCTCTGACAACTATTGATCCAATTCACTTGCGAAGGGTTGCATCTATATCCGCCACTTTCTATTTTCTGTTTTTGGACAACGTATAATACTCAATCATATAATTTACCTTGAATTTGCTGTGTGTGTACTGCACAATGCTTAATTGGATTTCAACACTGTAACTCGTGACCCGATAATCCTAATCCCCACTAATCTGCAGGTTCTCATATATCTAAACCTACAGCAAACATCTCTGTCTGACAGCTGGTATTGAATATATAAAGAGTTACAGGAAGGAAGGCTGACACTCACAGGAAATACTTGCTAATTGTAAGACTGTAGGAGACTAACAATTGGCACGGTAGCATGCTTTTTAGGTGCTACCCACTAAAAATGGCATCTGATTTACGCATGCACATTCCAATTGGAAGTGCGATGGTGCCATCTTGGTAAAGGAACATCCGGACATCCTGAATCAATGGAGCCTTGAGCCGGGATTTCCTGTTCTCCCCCTGTGGTGTATTTTCCTGCGGTGGAGGTGGTTCACCACTGACCGCCGGTAGGATCTTCCTGTCCCGCTGGAGACTACGGCGTTTTGTATGTCTTGCCTGCCCCATCGCTGAGGGGGAGGGGGGGGATGGGGGGGGGGCCTTCGGCAGGGCTGGAAGATCCCACCAACTGGCAGGGCCAGAAAATCCTGCCCTTGGAGCTGCCCTGGATTTTAGGTCAATTGAATTCTCTGAGCTCGGCCCGCCTCACATACTGAACTGCTCGGTCCAAAGCAAGATCATCTTCGGTCTGCAAAAAGTCCCAGAGTTTTTCATCCAGACATCCATGACTATGTGATCATGGATTAGCTCAACCTTCTGCAAGACCTAACAAAGAACAAAGAAAAGTACAGCACAAGAACAGGCCCTTCGGCCCTCCAAGCCTGAACCGACCATGCTGCCCGTCTAAACTAAAATCTTCTACACTTCCGGGGTCCGTATCCCTCTATTCCCATCCTATTCATGTATTTGTCAAGATGCCCCTTAAACGTCACTATCATCCATGCTTCAACCACCTTCTCCGGCAGCGAGTTCCAGGCACTCACTACCCTCTGTGTAAAAAACTTGCCTCGCCCATCTCCTCTAAACCTTGCCCCTCGCACCTGAAACCTATGCCCCCCTAGTAATTGACCACTCTACCCTGGGAAAAAGCCTCTGACTATCCACTCTGTCTATGCCCCTCATAATTTTGTAGACCTCTTATCAAGTCGCCCCTCAACTTCCTTTGTTCCAGTAAGAACAAATCAAGCTTATTCAACCTCTCCTCATAGCTAATGCCCTCCATGCCAGGCAACATCCTGGTAAATCTCTTCTGCACCCTCTCTACAGCTTCCACATCCTTCCGGTAGTGTGGCAACCAGAATTGAACACTATACTCCAAGTATGGCGTAACTGAGATTCTATACAGCTGCAACATGACTTGCTAATTTTTATACTCAATGCCCGGCCAATGAAGGCAAGCATGCCGAAATCAATTCCCCAGCTCATTGCTACTGCTGGTCAAAACGTACTCGTTTGATTGTTAAATTTTGCTCTCGGCTTAAATAAGCGTCAAAGGTTTTAAGAATGGACTCAAAGTCCGAGGTGGACTCCTGCACCCCTTGCCTCAGGATGTTGCAATCTGCTGCTGGATCCACAGGAGAAAGAAAGGAACTAACTTGAAGCTTTTCTTTTTTTCCATGAAGGCCTGGTGCTGCTCAGTGCCAGGAAATTGGCGATTCCTTAAATTGCTCTGCTGGCCTCTCTGCCGGCTTTCAAGGCAGTCAAACGGATGGAGTGTGAACAGTTATCGTTACCTCTGTCCAGTGTGCCTCCTCTCCCATCGATTTGCTACAAGCCGCTATCAAGGTTTTCTTCACTCTGTGATTCCTTCGATAACACTGCTGTGTTATTCACTCGGTGTCTCTGCGGCTGCCACCATGTCGTGGGAGGGATCCTTCTATCTTGGGGACTGGGAACTTGGTTAGTATCACAGAATCTGAGAATCAAAGATTTTTTCAGTTCAGAAGGAGGCCATTCAGACCGTCAAATCCATGCTGGCTCTCTGAAAGAGCATTCTACCTAGTCCCATTCCCCTGCCTTCTCCCTGACAGACGTAAACTGACTGTAGACTTACCCTGGTATCTGTTTAACACTTGTTTCTTCACACTTCCTCTAACAGGATACAGAGTAGGCATTTTGGCCTTATGCTTGGTGTCCCAAGCGCACTCTCACTCACGTGAGAGAGTATAACTCGTGTCTGACTGAAGGCAGTGTTTCACCATCATCCACGGCATACATTAGCATAGCCCATCTGTTACCCCTTTGTTGCTCGTTCTGGGTGAGTGTGCTTAACACTCAATTTGGCTCTGTTTTGTTCCTTAGCTCTAGAGTCGCCAGGTATCGTTAAGATACCGCCACATGTTTCAAGTTCAATTTCAAAGCAATAAATCCATACACCAGTTAGTAAGTTCAAACAAGACACGTTTATTATATTACAGTAATCTACTAATCATGCATATAAAACTATAAGACTAGGCTAATCCTACCACTAATAGGCCAAATACTTATCTTGATAAGGGGACTGCCGGATCAGGGAACAACGGCCTCTAGCTTTGTCCTGGGTCCACAGGCTTCCAGTAGTTATGGTCTAAAGGGGGTCAGGAGTGTCTACTCCCGTAGTGTGCGTTGTATGACACTTACTTGGTGGCGGCTGCTGTCCAGGCCTCTCCTCCTCAAGGTTCTTCTGCTGCAACGGTGTTCTGCTGGGAGGGCTGGCTGGTCGAGGAGAGGCTGACAGAGAGAGAGAGCTGGGGTCGCGGTCTCTGTCTTATACTCCTCTCAGGGTCTTGCACCCACCTGGGCGGACCCTCTATACTCTCGCAATCGATTGGGTCTCTTCCCAATTGATTGATTTGAATTCCCCAATAACGGGGCAGTACCTCGATCACTGGACGGTTCTTGGGACTTATTGGGCGCGATTCTCCCGAGTTACGAAAACTCGGGAAGCTGGCGTCAAAAACGGGCGCGTTTGACGCCAGCCTCCGCCCCCCCCCCCCCCCCCCCCCCGACCGGGAACCGATCCAGCTCCCCAGTCGGGGCTAGTATCGCGCGGCCGTGAACTCCGAGAGTTAGCGACGGCTGACGCGTCAGATGACGTCAGCCGCGCATGAGCGGATTGGACGACTACAACCCGCGTATGCGCGGATGACGTCATCGCGCTTGTGCGTGAAACCCGCACATGCGCAGGCCGTTATGCCCCGCAGAAGCCCCGCGGATGGATCCATCGGGGCGGCGGAGGGAGAAAGAGTGCGCGGGGTAAGTACCCGCTGCCCGCGATCGGTGGGCACCGATCGCGGGCCCATGGCACCCTTGGCACGGCCGTGGTACGGCCGTGCCATTCGGTGCCATGGTTCCCGAGAACGGGACTTTACGGCCGTTTTTATGAACGGTCAGAGCAGGTGTGTTTTACGCTTGTAAAAACGGCCGTAAAGGCCTTGGAAATCGGCCCATCGGCCAGGAGAGAATTGCTGCTCGCCGTAAAAAAACGGCGGGCAGCGATTCGTGTCGGGAGGCGGGCGTGGGGGGGGGGGAGAATAGCGGGAGGGCATCGGACCAGCGTGTCCGTAAAAATTTACGCCGCCCTCTATTCTCCGAATTTTCGTGAGAGCGGAGAATTGCGCCCAATGTTTTGGACTTCCTTTAGTGCCGAAAATTCTGGCCTTCCATTTAATGTATCGATTTGTGTTAACTTGTTTCCATTGTACCTGGGGATCGCCCGGTATCGCCTCATTAGTATGCTAACTTGTTTTATTTCACAGTGCTGTCTGGTTTCTGCAGCATTCAGAACTGGTTTCTGCGGTAGTCAGAATACACAAGCGCTTTGCAAGCTGCTTGCTTTTACAACATGTCCATTTTCCCTGCATTCCTTGCAATCTTCCATTTTGTGTTGGGCAGTGGTCACCCCAGGTGGCTACACCTTTACACAACAGCATCTGAGATACGCATGCACATTCCAGTAGGAAATGCGTCAGATGCCATCTTGGGAAAATTTCAGCTCAACGCACTGAATATAATGAAGGATCTCACACCTGAGTTATTTAAAAGGATCAAGAAGGTCTTGCAGGTTAGTTGCTAGATTATTTCTCCTGACTGCTCAGGCAATTGTTTTGAGAATGTTCTTACATTTGGCTTGCTCATACATTCTGTCATATATTACAGCACAGATTCAGTCCACAAAGACACTCCCACCATTACTCCCAGCCACAATTGGCACCGCCCCTTTAAGGGGTGGAGGCTGCCTTTAAGAAGCGCTATCAGGCCCCCTGCTGATGCCTGTGGGCCCTGAACCTCGTGGGTGGCATTCGTTGCATGCAGCAACCATGTAAATCAGCAGGCAGCTCGGATACTCCTTACACAGCAATGACTGGGCGTGGGTTAATCACATACTGTGCTCCCCATGTCCATTGTGTTGGGGGGGGGGGTCACGAATCGTTTAATGTGTCAACCCTATCTTAGTCGGTAGCAATCTCAGCTCTAATTAAGAGGAACGTGGCTTCCAAACCCACTCCTGAGACTTGAACATAATCCAGGCTAACAGTTCAGATCTCTGCACTGCCTCTCGGAACGAGCTATCAAATGGAGCTTGTGTCTGATTCCTCGGCTGGATGTAACAAACCTCCATGCACCTTTTCCAAAGATTAGCAGGGAGCTCCTTCTGGCATCTGGCCCGATGATCTCACAATCATCGCCACTAAAAGAAACTAATTATCCGGTTATTTATTTTGCTGCTGTTTGCGAGATCTTTCTGAATGCATGCAGCCCCAGTGATAACCGTGGAGTTTACAATCAAAGCTTCACCCCTGAGACTGCCATTCTGTCTTAAATGCTTCTTTTTATAACACAGAGCATAGGAGACGCCAAGTTCCGATGGATTTCTTTTCCGACTGCCTGGTTAGTTTTCTTTGGTGCCTTTTGCTTTGAAGATGAAAGCTATGTAGATAATGGGTTTGGAACAGCATTCTCAATTTATGTTGGATGGTGCAGAGCAGGAGGACTTATAGTCTGCTACTTATTATGAAACTACAAGGAGAATTCCCATGGCTCAGCTCTCAGTCACTTTGAAGTTTTACAGTCTGTTATATCAAGCATTATGGGGGCAGGGGAGTGCTGATGCTGCAAGTTTGGAATAAAAAGTGGAAAATGTTGGAAGTCAGCAGATCTCAGGCAGCCTCTGAGGAGGAGCAAAGAGAGTTCACCTTCTGAGGGAAAGGCAGTAGAGAAGGAATGTTGGGCGGAATTTTCCGAATCTTTTTCAAAGTGTTGTGCCCGGCGGGAAGAGCGGAGGGCAGCTTGCCCGCAGGCTGCCTTGCCGGGTTTTACCGCCGTCTTTAAAACACGGGGGGGGGGGGGGGGGGGGGGGGCAGCAGCCTTAGCTCCTGAGAGGTCAGGCTGCTGATTTTAATGGACGCCCTTATTGAAAACGATGAGAACAAAAAAAATGAACACCCCCCCCTCCCCCCCGCAAGGGACCCACCACTTCAAACCTCCCTAATGGGATCCCTCCCAGCACTGCCAGGGAAAGGTGCTGGGGCAGTGCCAGTAGCAGAGTCTGGGGGCGGTGCTAGGCAGCAGCGATGTGGCAGTGCTAGGGGGCAGTGCCAGGGGTAGAGTCTGGGGTGGTACCAGCCACAGTGATGTGGCAGTGCCAGGCGGCAATGATGTGGCAGCACTGGGGGCAGTGATGTGCCAGGGGCCGTGTTGGGGCAGTGCCTGGAACAGTAATGTGGCAGCGCTGGGTGCAGTGATGTGCCAGAAGCCGTGCTGGGGCAGTGCCAGGAGGCAGTGATGTGCCAGGGGCCGTGTTGGGGCAGTGCCTGGAGGCAGTGATGTGCCAGGGGCCGTGTTGGGGCAGTGCCTGGAACAGTAATGTGGCAGCGCTGGGTGCAGTGATGTGCCAGAAGCCGTGCTGGGGCAGTGCCAGGAGGCAGTGATGTGGCAGTGAGAGGTGGCAATGCCAGGGGCAGAGTCTGGGGATGGTACCAGGCAGCAGTGATGTGGCAGCGCTGGGGTTAGTGATGTGCCAGGGGCCGTGCTGGGGCAATGCCAAGGGGCAGTGTTGGGGCAGTGATGTGGCTTTTCCCATTGGGGGTTGTACCTACCTGTGCCCCCTCTGGCAGTTCGGTTTGCCAGTACCCCTTTTTTCAAGCCTGCTTTAAACCATGCCAGCATTATGTCACAGCGATAGGGTGGGAGGGGCGGTGACAGTAAATTGCTGCGAGGAATCCTGCTAAGTGCAGGGTAACGTATTATAATAGGGTTCCTCTATTACATCACTGGTGAAGGTGGGGACAATGGAGCGTGGAAATCCCGCCAATGTGAAAGCCATTTCTGGGCTCACACCTCGGTTTTCCTTCGCTGCTGCCATTCCCGCCCATGGAAACGGGCAGAGAATTCCCCCTTCCGCCCCCCCCAGTTACCTCTCATTCCCTCTCCATACACAATGCCACCCGCCCTGAGTATTGAG
The DNA here is from genome assembly GCF_902713615.1 of Scyliorhinus canicula. Classification (NCBI taxonomy): domain Eukaryota; kingdom Metazoa; phylum Chordata; class Chondrichthyes; order Carcharhiniformes; family Scyliorhinidae; genus Scyliorhinus; species Scyliorhinus canicula. Next base: position 61,139,861 of record NC_052160.1, on the reverse strand, counting down.
AACACTTTTGTGTTTTTATTCAAGCATTATCAGAGCACTGATTCAACTCAAGTGTGGCTAGCATTTAGATTTGGAGTGGTAGGAAGACAGTGATGGTGGGAGACGGGGGGGGGGGGGGGCATGATAAGTTAAACAGAAGATTCAGAATCTGGCAGTCCTTGGATAGGGTCTCAGAGTTCATATATTTTCAGTATTTTGGGAACATCAGGTCCTCAGATCAGGGACCATTGGGTTAGGGTTTTCGGGATCTGGCAGGATTGCAGACAAAAGTCTCGGGGACTGGGACTTTGCTGTGGTTCCAGAATCCAGGAGTTTTGTGTAGTGCATCTGCGTGTGGTGTTTGGCACTGGGGTTAAGGTCTTGTGATGGAGGCAAGGCAGGTAAGGCTTCAAATAGTGAGGAGCCTGTCTATCAGTTGCAGGATGCCCCTGTATAATGTGGATAAATATGAGGTTATCCAGACTACGAGCAAAAACAAGGAGACAGATCATTATCTGAATGGCTGTAGATTGAGAGAAGGGAATGTGCAACCAGATCTGGGTGCCCTGCTACACGAGTTGCTGAAAGTATTCATGCAGGTACATCAGGCGGTGAAGAAGGCAAATGGTATTTCGGCCTTCATAACGAGAGGATTCAAGTACAGGAGCAGGGATGTGTTTGCTGCAAATATACAGGTCCTTGCTGAGGCCACACCTGGAATATTGTGTCCAATTTTGGTGTCCTTATCTGAGGAAGGGTGTTCGTGCTCCAGAGGGAGTGCAGAGAAGGATTACCAGACTGATTTGTCGGCTGGCGGGACTGACATAGGAGGAGAGGTTGAGTTGGTTAGGATTATATTCGCTGGAATTTAGAAGAATTAGGGGGATTCCATAGAAGCTAACTAAACCCTTACAGGATTAGACAGGGTAGATGCAGGAAGGGTGTTCCCGACGGAAGGGGAGTCCAGAATCAGGCGTCACGGTCCAAGGATATGAGGTAAACTATTTAGGATTGAGATGAGGAGAAATGTCTTCACCCAGAGAGTTGTGAGCCTGTGGAATTTTCTAGCACAGAAAGCAGTACAAGACAAAACATTATGGGCGGGATCTATCCAAATGGGAACAGAGTCCCAAAGCGTGCGAGATTAGCCGTGTATTTCCCGACGCTTGGAGCACCGAGAAGCACCACGCTATCGAACGGCCATTCGGGTAGATTGGGTGCCTCAGTGGGGAATGCGCGGCCGAGGCCGCGTTTAGCCCTGTTTCCTGCTCTGAGGACCTCCGCTTGCCGCAAATCCTCAGCGCAAGAAAAGATCGGGACACTATTTTAAAATGGCATCCCACTCTCTTGACCCCCTTCCAAGCCAACCGACCTACAATAGGGTTCTCGGTCCCCCCCCCCAAAAGATGGGTTTGTGCATTGCAGATTTAGCAGGAACATGCTCAACAGAGCTCAGCTGCGCTTGTTTGGTCAAGTGGATTCCCGCATTCTGTAGGCAGTACTCTACAGCCAGCTGAGCACAGGAACCCACATCACAGGATTGCCACATTCCGATACGGAGACATTTTGCAAGTATTATCGGCCAAGGCTTAGAAACTCCAAAATGTATTATGAAGTTCACCTGACCTATGACCTTTCTGTTGAATTTGGCTAGGATGAGCACAAAAGCCTTCACTGCAGGTGTGATTCATCAGACTTCCTGGACCCTTTAATCAAAACAAGGTTTATTCTAAAAATGTAGTGAACATATATATATAAAAACACAGCACGAATCTTTATCAATTACAAATATAAAAACACCACACAGCTACAGTAATCTATGTACATAACACTTAATGCATTCCCCCTTAGCTGTTCCAATTCAATAACAAAATCCAATAAACCAAAGTCCCTTTTCAAGGGCGTTGCCCAGCACACTGCATTCCCCCCTGAATGGGAATGGTCATTTACCTGAAATTCTGATCCAGGTCCAGCCAGCAGATTCAAACTCCTTCCGGAAAACAACTATGGCTGGGATTCTCCCTTCTGGGGAGAGTCTAAGTCCCCATGCTGGCGGGAAAACCGGCACCAACCACTCCGGCGTCAACATCTCCCAAAAGTGCGGCATTCTCTGCATTTTCGGGGGCTAGGTGGACGCCAGAGGGGTTGGCACCATTCTAGATGGTGCCGAAGGGCCGGCGCGGGTTCACGCATGCGCGGAACGGCCGGCGTGATCTCGCGCATGCGCAGAATGGCCATCGTGATTCGGCGCATGTGCAGACCGGCCGGCGTATTTTTGTGCATGCGTGTGGGGGGGATTCTCTTCTCTGCGCCTGCACCCGGGCAATATGGCGGAGCCCTACTGGGGCCTTGTGTGGTAGAAAGAAGTGCCCCCACGGAACAAGCCTACCCGTAGGTCGGCGGGCCCCGATCGCGGGCCAGGCCACCCTGGGGGCCCTCCCCGGGGTTTGATCCCCCCCCCGCGAGGACCGCCCACGCATACACGCCTGCCAGGAACCGCCGGTGCGTGAGTTGAGTGATTCACGTTGGCAGGACTGGCCAAAAATGGACGGCCACTTGGCGCATCGGGGCCCGGCTAAAGCATCAACATTATTGAAACTGTTGCCCTGGATAAAATTCTAAAGTAGGAAACATTGGAATGACTTCTAGATTGTAATTTAATTTGGGGGTATCAATGTGGTAGAGGGGTCAATAACCGCTGGCATAGATTTAAAGTAAGGAGCAGGAGATTTAGGGCTAGATTCGCTTGTTTCCCCAGCAGTGTTTTTCTCGACAGCATGTCATTCGCTCGCAGTGGGATTCTCTACTCCCACTGCTCGTCAATGGGATTTTCCATTGAAGCCACGCCATGCTGCCGGGAAAGCCGCACGTGGGGGCGCGCTGCCAGTGGGAACAGACGGTGAGTTTTGATTTTTTTTTTTCTTTTCATATACTTAATGATCTGTTGAGCTGCTCGCAGAAAAATACTTTTCACTGTACCTCAGTCCGTGTGACAATAAACCAAACCAACCAACCCACCCATGGCGATCTTGTGGCGGGCGAATTGGAAGAATCCAGCCCAGAAAATTTCAACGGCCAGAAAATTCGAGGAGATTTCAGGAAAAGCAGTTTCACCCTGAGGGTTGTGGGAATCTGGAACTCACTGCCTGAAAGCGTGATAGTGGCAGGAACCCTCACAACATTTAAGAAGCATTTAGATGAGCACTTGAAATGCCATAGCATATACAGCTATGGAGCAAGTGCTGGAAAATGGGATTAGAGTAGATAGGTGCTCGATGGCTGGAGCAGTCACAATGGGCCAATGGGCCTGTTTCTGCGTTGTAAACTCAATGACTCTAAAAAAAGTTTTTTTTAAGGGTTTGTGCAAAACCGGTTTAGTACACTGGGCTAAATCGCTGGCTTTTAAAGCAGACCAAGGCAGGCCAGCAGCGCGGGTTCAATTCCCATACCAGCCTCCCTGAACGGGCACCGGAATGTGGCCACTAGGGGTTTTTCATAGTAACTTCATTTGAAGCCTACTTGTGACAGTAAGCGATTTTCATTTCATTCATTTCATTTCAAATGGTTGTTGCCCTTGTCTATAAAGTTACCTGAACCCTAAATGAGATGACACATTTTGGAATTACTTCCAAGTATCGGAAACCATTCTCTACGTATCCCGTGAGAGAGTTCAGGTCATTTCATGATTGATGTCAAGACTCTGGAAAAGGCACAGAGGAGGGTGACTAGGATAATGTCTAACAAAGATGAGTGTTCAACTTCCGACAGCCTGTTGGTAAAGGAAGAGACCAGAACTGAATCTTTATTCGGTTTTCTATATATTCACAGATTGAAGCATTATAATTGTCTCCTAACTTTACAACCCAGCCAGCATTGTCCGTGAATGTCTCCTTATATGCTCTTTTATGCCAACAATAAACCAATAAAATAAACAAATTAACAATGAACAAAGTGACAGCCCTTTAAAGTGACACAGTTACAAAGGACAACATCAGTAAAAGGAAATGTATCTAATTGAATTAAAATGTTGCTCCAGGGACTGACAATGCACTCCAGCCCCTGTGGTGCCCACTGGTCATGGGAGGCCTCAAGCACGTTGGTGGGCACTGTGTGCTTCCTTTCCAACAACTCCTGAGTGCAAATGTAACGGCAGTAGAGGGGCAGACAGTTGGGTCTAACAATGCATTCCACAGCCCTCTGCCTGGGCCTATTAGAGTGTGTCTTTTTATACTCTTTTTTTCAAAAGATCAATAAAATAAACAAATTAAAGAGGGGTGACAGGCCCCGTCAGGTACTGTAACTAAAACAAGAATGTCAAAAGGGAACATAACTAACTAAACCGGGGGTGATGTTGCCTACATGTGACTCCAGGCCCACAGCAATGTGGTTGACTCTTAACTGCCCCCTCAAGGGCAATTAGGGATGGAGGGATGGGCAATTAGGGATGGGCAATAAATGCTGGCACAGCCTGCAAAGCCCATGTGTCAGTAACAAATAAATAATAATCTAATGAACGCCCACCTCTTTATATGCTTAACCATTAAATACAATGAACAATGATAGGCTGTGCAGAATTAGAGCTATTTACTTCTGAGAATCCCATGGTTTGAAGGGGATATATTTTGATATTACGGTGGGATTGGATTCAGTTTGTTTGGCTTGGTTATTTTAAGTAGATAAATTGACTCGGGGGGGGGGGGGGGGGTATAAATGGTTGGCCCTGCATTAACATGGACTATAACCTAATAGGTAACACAGCCTTATCTCGGGTACTTGCTAACCCTAAACTGCTGGTAATTTTGGAGTCTGCTGCCTTCTGGGTGGGGAGGATATCTTGATCCCACCCCCAGCCCCCCACCCCTCCCTTGGAGGAACCACGTGGGGGTGATTTCAATAAAGCCGCCCCTTCCTTTGGAGCAGGTTACCTGGTTAGTTGCCGGGGGAATCAACCCCACTATCTTAAAGAGGCAGTATGCAAATGAGTAAAAGCAATGGAGTCAAGGGTGAAACCTCAGGATTTTCTGGAAGTTACTGCAAAGTGAGACGTGATGCTGAGCAAGCAGGAGGAGAACAAAATGGAGACGGATACTTGAATGTGTTATTCCTTTGTGAGTCACTGCCAACCAACTGTTGGCCTATATGTACCTCCCTTTAGCTTGTGATGTATTTCTTTATTGATGTTGAGGTGAGAATGGAGATCTTTATGTTTTATTTTCTACTTGATTAGACATGTTGAAATTGGGAAATTGCATTATAGGCTATAGATCACAGTCTAGTGGTGGCCATTTTACAAGATGGTAGCATGGCGATACGGAAAGATAAGAATGTTAAGCTCACAACCTGTATTATTGAGTTTACTTTTTTTTTTAAATTTAGATTACCCAATTATTTTTTCCAATTAAGGGGCAATTTAGCTTGGCCAATCCACCTACTCTGCACATTTTTGGGTTGTGGGGGCGAAACCCACGCAGACACGGGGAGAATGTGCAAACTCCACACGGACAGTGACCCAGAGCCGGGATCGAACCTGGGACCTCAGCGCTGTGAGGCAGCTGTGCTAACCACTAGGCCACCGTGCTGCCCTTATTGAGTTTACTTAACCAGTAAGACATCAGACATTATTACGATGCTACATTGCTGTAGTCTTGTGAGCCCATTAAATGCCATATTGTTGCAGCTCATTATAGTGTTCTGAAATCTTACTCTAGCATTTCTGTTTGTTGAGTTTTAAAACAGGTCTTACGATCTAAAATACTTAATTTGACTGTGGACAGCACGGCAGCACAGTTGTTAGCACTATTGCTGCACAGCGCCAGAGTGTCGGGTTTGATTCCTGGCTTGGCTCACTGTCTGTGCGGAGTCTGCATGTTCTCCCAGTGTCTGCGTGGGTTTCCTCCGGGTGCTCCAGTTTCCTTCCAGAAGTCCCGACAGACGTGCTTGTTAGGTGAATTAGACATTCTGAATTCTCCCTCCGCGAACAGGTGCCATAGTGTGGGCGACTAGGGGATTTTCAGAGTAACTTCATTGCAGTGTTAGTGTAAGCCTACTTGTGACACTAATAAAGCTTATTGAAGCTTTCAGCCCATCCATGGTGAGCTGTCAGCCCAAAATGGCCAAGTCAGGATGTGACTTGAAAAGGCAAATTTCCAGCCACCTGTTGCCCCTTGTTCTTCAAGGTGGTGAGGTCACGGATTGGAGAGGGGGCTCAACTGAATGTCAAGAACAGCCATTCTTGGCTCACCTTTTGGGAGCGCGGGTCCCCCCTGAAGAGACAGGAGCAATGACAACAGCGGGTCTGTGACCACCGCTCGGACTATGATCCTTGTGATGAGGGCACTTGGGAATGCCGACTTGCACAATCTTTTTTTTAAATGAGCAACTGTATAAAAAAATTTTCTGAACACTGAACGTGGGCAGCATTGGTTAGGCAGGAATTGAATATTCAAAAAACAGAGAGCCAACATATCCTCCAGTTCAGAGTGAGCCTTTGATCAGTTGTTGAAAAGGAATTCACTCTTTGTTCCTGTAACTGTGTTGTGCCACTGTTGATGTCCTTTTGTTGCATTTCAAAATATTTTGCTCAGGGTTTCCGAATATTGTAATTAATTAGGCGAATGTTACTTTACATGTTTCCTAATTGTTGTCTGGCCTGCTTTCTCTCTGATCTTCCAGTGTCATTGGCAGTAACAATTTTATTTGTTGGCCTCACTCTGTTGTAATGCAGAGCTCAAGGACAAACATAGTTTATTATGTGGACACCTATGCTATTTGGGAGACATCATAATATGATACAGCAGAGAAGCAGGCCATTTGGCCCACTCTGTCTGCATGCCCCTTTTGAAAGAACCATCCAATCAGCTCTACTCACCCTATTATTTCCCCATAGTCCTACTGAATTTCTACCCTTCGAATATTTGTTGAATTTGCTTTCAGGGTATGTGTTCCGATCATAACAACCTCATATACTTTTTTTCCCTTGTGTCACCTCTGACTCTTATATCAATTATTTTAATTGTGTCCTGGAAGGGAATCCAAACAATAATGTTGAAGAATGTCACTTGGTGATTTACAATGACAAGAGGCTCTTGCTATCCTGGAGCTTTTGCAGTGTGAATACCCCCTGGAGAGCGTGAATCAGCCTCTTCTGATTTTAGTAAAGCTGTATGACAGGTCATTATGCTGTGCAGTATATATTTATGCTTCTATTCAAATTGGAGCAAATACTGATGTTCATGTTTGTTTGTAAAAGTTTGGCAATATCCACAGCAGTGGAGTAACTGCAAAATCAATTAATGTGTCTCAAATTCCAATATATGCTTGACTAGGTTTGGGGTTGATTGTTAGTCGTGTGTCACAGGCCAAGAGAAAGAGACACAAAAATAATTAAATATAGGTTTGCGCTTCTTGGGGGAAACAGGTTAGCTCGGGGAGAATCAGTGTGAAAGCTTTGAAAAGGAGAATGATGCTTTATAAATACCCAAAACATGATGATGGGGATGTCAGAGTGCTGTTCACTAGGCACTTGCGCCAATCCTAACAATTAGGCCGGCTGTACGCCAGGTTTAAAACAAACCCACATTTTACCGGCTGCCACAGATTGCTGTGCCAGTGTGCCGGGCAATATCGTGGGCAGGATTCTCCATTCCTGAGGCTAGGGGCTGGATTCTCTGAATTTGAGGCTATGTCCGGAGGAAGTGTCTAGTTTTACGATGAAAAAGTCGGCGCTGCCCCTGCACCAATGCTCCGCCTGGTGGGATCTAGCAGCTGTGACATGTAAAACTCCCAATGTTCCTGACATAAACATCTGGAGAATTGCAACGTCCATGCAGACCCGGCCTGCCAGACTCTGTACCCCCCCTCGCAACCCTTGGACCACCCCGCACCAGTCCCCCCAACCACCGCTGAAGCCCCCCCCCCGGCCAGCGGAATAGCTCCCCCCCCCTCCCAACTGTGGTGGCGCTGGATACAGTTCGCAGTCGCCACACGAGGTTGATGAAAACTCAGAACACACGTGTCCTGTGCCGTCAGGAAGTCAGCCCATCGTCATGCGATATACTCCCTGATGACTTTTTGGAGGGGCGGAGCACCACCCTGATTTCGACATCAAAAGGGATTCTCTGCCTGATCGCCGATTACGATATAGGCATCGGGCAACAGAGAATCCCGCTCTAAGTGTTGACGCCAGCGCAGGATTTGTGGACTTTCATGACAGGAAAACTGGCACCGTAACTGGACAGATTCAATGACTGTGGAGGGGCTAGCAACGGCGTCACATGGAACACAATTGATTCCAATGAAAAATGATGGGGCATTTGCCGGTCCGTGATCGACATTCCCGAGGCTGACAAGTTGCAGCCGCATATACTCATTAGAATGCCCACACACACTCATCCCAGCCAACAAGGTGGTACTGCTGGAGCGTGCCCATACAGCTCATGGGTTGGCTGGGGCCAGAGGGCAACAAGTGGGGTGGCCTGTGAGGGGGACCTATATGACCCATGACCTTCAGTTCACAGTGGGCCTTCAGCGGTATGTGCAGCTGAATGACTGCCTTGCCGGCTGCGGCAATGGTGTTCTGTGTCCGTCCACCCCGACCTCACAGCCCACCTCCTAGCTGCTCCCTGATACTCCCCCCGGCCCTGGCAGAAGTCCCCCCCCGCGTCAGCGGCACACCTGTCTGCAAACTATGACAATGTCGGACACTTTCCGTACCCCCTCTCTCTCCCTCAGCAGCCACGCCGCTGGTTTCACCATTTTTAAAAGGAGAAAGTTACTGCGCCGTTGGGAACTCGGCCCATCGGAGCGGAGAATCGCGGAGGTGCCGGAGAATACCGGGTCAGGCCCGCTAATTATATGCAAACGGTGTTTACGTGCTTCTGAACTACATTGACGCCGCTGTTGAGGTGACGGATTTGGTATCAAATCGGCACCCGCCATGATTTTGGCATCGGAACATATTCTCCGCCCAATCGCGTTTCGCGATTTCAGTGTCAGCCAAAGGAGACTTTTCAACAGATTCTGCCGATTCCTCCTTTGTGTGTACCAGTTAAATATTCTGACTAATATGTGCTGTGACCTTTTCTTTTGAATTCTGGCAGCAACAAGCAATCTCATTTCTCTAAGTGCTCTAATTGTCATCTGTTCGTGAAGCAAATGGTGCTTGAGTGGTGAAGCCAGGGCTTAACGTAGATGCTGCAGAGGTTTGGTGCATTTCAGCAGGTCAGGTTTTAATGGGTTGTCAGCCCTTCGAGTCTCATCAAAATGGTTTTGCTGTTAACCGTGATGTACAAAAGAGGGACAGGTTTCGAGGGGAGACGGGTGATCTCTTGTTGCCCAGGGAGCATTAACAAGTTGAGAGGCCCAGTGCCGAAGTGTTTGGAGCTGACAATCTACTTGTTCCCACTCACAAAAGAACATAAGAACAAAGAGTAGGAGTAGGCAATTCTGCCCCTCGAGCCCACTCTGCCATTCAACATGATTATGGCAGATCTCATCTCCACCTTCCTGCCCACTCCCCATAACTCTTCATCCCTCTACTAATTATAATCCACTGCACTCAGGATTCACAACCCTTTGAAGTAATTCCTCCTCATTTCTGTTTTAAATCTGCCACCCCTTAGCCCAAAACTATGGCCTCTTGTTCTAGAATGTCCAACAATGGGAAACATTCACTCTACATCTACACTATCAATCCCTTTTAGCATCTTGTATATCTCAATGAGATCTCCTCTCATTATTGCTGATTGCCCCTATCAGTGCAATCCCAATTTACTACTGTCCGCCTACCCGTGACGGGAATATATGAACGATTATTGAGGGGTGAGGTGATGGCATGTGCTGTAAAATCTCTGGATATGCTGGAGCCTGGCATGGTTTGGTTGCACTGAGGCTCGTCGTGGCTTCCCATAGTACAGTTAGAGTAGACAAAGAGAAGGGCACAGCAGCTTACATTTGTGTCTGTCTGAACGACCTGAGAATTCAGCCTTCCTTGGGAGGAGTGACCTGCTAAATACCTTCAATCTGTGCAGCGCTACCAGTCAGTGAATGAGAAATCAAGAGAAATAGAAGATTTTAGCAGACCCCCGAACGTAACTGCATTCTGTCCATTTCTCCACCTCCATGGCCTCGTTTCTAGGATCATGGCTTGGTTTGAAGACGCTTCCTGACTTAATCTGCGCAACATGCTCCCGTTTAAATTCCACAGCCGTGCCTGATACCTTGACCGCCAACAGGTGCAATGCCAATTGGCAGGAGCAGCTGACACCTCCAGCCTTTAATGCAAAGTGTGCCACAACGTGCCTCACTGACCCTGAAGCAGGCAAAGCCGAGATGAGGAGATGGATTTTGGCAAGGTTTGGAAAGATGGGCAGGGAAATGCAGAGATGTTTCAGGAAGAAATTTTCGAGAGTAGGATTGCAAATGTTTTCCAACTTGGAAGCTCAACCCTCCTAGCTGTCCCTGCAAGTGTATGTGGGATGAGTACAGTCATAACTATAGTGCCCTCCCAGTTCTGCCTGACCTCTGGCTGACCTTGCACTTGAATGAGAATTCTGCTGGAGTTCAGCATGAGGGATATTAGATATGATAGTCCCAAGGAATCCGGGAGACACTTTTTTGTTAGAATGTGGAACTCGCTCGCACAAGGAGTAGCTGAGTCAAATTGTACTGTTGCGTTTAAGGGGAAGATTGATAATCACATGACAACAAATAAACAGAAGCAGAGTTAGCAACTGTGATTAAATGGATTCCTGGAGGTTTCATCACATGGCTTGTCCCCACGCTCCAGCTATTATTTGGCCAACACGTCCATCCTTGTGGTGCACGGCCTTCCTACACCAAAGGAAAAGAAAAATGGCTCATTACCCAGTTGGATGATGCTTGACTGTCAGTCAAACAACCCCTCGCCCCCCATTCTCATTTCTTTAATACCTGGTAAGGAGAAATGTTCAAAGAAAATGACAAAAAAAATTCTATTTAATGTCTGATAATTTTTTCCAAGGTTGAGCACAACAGTGTCCTGGAGATGGATCTTCAATTCTTGCAGACTCCAGACCAATCCTGGAGAGTTGGCAACCTTGAATTGAGATAAGGAGGGATGGGAGGAGCCTCCGCCACCTTCCCTTACTCTATTTCCCATCTACATCATCCAAAAACCTCTTGTCAATTTTCAACCTTGTTTCCAAAATGGCCTGCCTTGAACTGACCTCAGTAATCTCTTCCTGCCCCACACTCCCCTGAGATATCTAGGACTGGATTCTCCATTATTGAGACTGTGTCCCCACGCCAGCATCAAAACGGTAGAGTTTTACGCCAGGAAAACTTGGTTTAAAGGGACACGAATCCCAGCCCTGCAGGGGGCTAGCAGGGACCCGGAATAGATCTTGCAGCTTTTGCTGCCGATACGGGCCCAGGCACTTCCGGGCCGGAGGCCGCGCATGCACAAGGCGGCGGCCGCGCCACGCTCCATGGCGGACTTGCAGCACGGAGTTACATCCACAAAAGAGACCCCCGATCGGCTGCGTGCCCGACCCTCAAATCCCGTACAAGCACACCCCGGCCGCCTATGAAGCCCCCCCCCCGGCCTCTGATTGGCCCGCCCCTGACCAGGGAAGCCGCGGACTGAGTCCACAGCTGCCACGCGAGTATCCCGACTGACTGGAGCACATATGTTCCACGCTGTTGGGACTTCGGCCGGTTGGCTGAGAGGGCCTCTGGCAATGGCCCCAGGGAGGTCCCAGGCGAAGAGGCGTACTCCCCGAGAATGCTGCTTTTCGGGACCCGCAGATTCGGTGAACCGGCACGGACCCGATTTCTTGCGGGAACATCGATTCACCGCCCCCACGCCGGCTGCGATTTTGGTACGAGGGTGCGGACAATCCAGACCCTAATTATTGTCTCTGGAGCATGTCTAATTTTTATTGCCTTCGAGCTAGGTAGATTGACCATACTACACTGCCCCTTAAGTGTCCAAAGATTAGGTGAGTTTTATTTAATTCATTTACGGGATGTGAGCGTCACTGGTTGGGCCAGCATTTATTGTCCATCCCTAGTTGTGCTTCAGAAGATGGTGGTGAGCTGCCATCTTGCAGTCCCTGAGGTGTAAAACGTCTCTGAACTGCTTCCAATGCATTTACATCCTTCCTTAAATAAGGTGACCAAAACTCTCCTCAGTCCTCCAAATGTGTTCTCACTGGTGCTCACTAAGATGATTTGCATTTATATGGTGCCTTTTGCAAACCCAGGATATCCCAAAGCACTTTGAGCACAAATGAAGCACTTGTGAGGTATATTGTTGTCATTGTTGTTGGTACAAAGCACAGCAAGATCCCATAAATAGCATATGTGACAATAAGCCAATAATCTTCTTAATGATGTGCAGGGTGAACTCTTCTTCGAGTAGTGTTATGGCATATTTTGCTCCCACCTTCGAGAGCAGAAGAGCTCATGCTTTAAGGTCACATTTTAAGGTTGGTGACTGTGGCACTCCCTCAGTACAGCTCTGGAATCTCAGCCAGGATTACCGCCATCTTGACTTAGGGGCAGGAACCGTACAAACTGACCCATTGCTGACACCGTAGCTGGTCATTTAGATATCTGGTGTGGAACTCTTTGAAAGATGTGGAGCGGGATTCTCTGATCCTGAGGCTAAGTGTTGACACCATCGCGTTTTATGATGGTGTCAACAGGCCCCCAGGAGCAGCGATCCTGAGCCCTACAGGGGGCCAGCACGGCACTGGAGCGACTCACGCAGCTCCAGCTGCCAATGCTGGCGTCAAACAGGCACCGCGGGTCTGCGCATGCGCGGCAGCTTCCTTCTCCAATGCCGGCCCCAACGCAACATGGCGGAGAGCTACAGGAGCCGGCGTGGAGTAAAAGAGGCCCCCACCAGGAGAGGCCGGCCCGCCGATCAGTAGGCCCCGATCGCAGGCCAGGCCATGGTGGAGGCCCCACCCGGGGTCAGATCCCCCCTCCCCCCACCCGCACACTGGACGCTGAGGTCCCTCTGGGAAAGACCACATGTGAACGGCGCCGGGGGACTCGGGCTATCGTGGCAGCCACTCGGCTTATCCCGCGCGGAGAATCGCCGGGGGGGGCCGCCCGGACCGGCGGCGACCACGCCTGTGCCAATGGCGCTGATTATCCGGTCACCAGAGAATCAACGGACCAGCGTCGGGGTGGCGTCGCGTGGATTGAGCCCGGCCTGGTGATTCTCCTAACTTTATCGTAAGCTCCAGATATCCCAATTGTCTGAGAAAGAGACACCTCTTCCATACGCTCTCTGGTGACATTGCCTACACTCACTCCTGAGGTAGGGTCACCAACTGTGATTAAATGTATTCCTGGAAGTTTTACCACATGACTCACCCCCACGCTCCAGCCATTAGTCAGCCAACACATCCATCCGTGTGACAGAGGCCTTCTTAGGCTAACTGGAAAGCAAAAAGGATGAATTCCTTAATTGGATGATGCTTGTTGGTCAGCCAAACAGCATTTATGCCCTTCCCACCCCTCATTTTCAATATTTGTTATATCTGCTGAAGAGAAAGGCTCTAAGAAGATGACTGATGAGATCTACCATGCGGAATTAGTGAAGTCTTGCGACACTAAAACTCAGTCAAATTTTGAGTTAAACTTCTCAGATGCAAACAAGAATCTTTATTGCTTCTATTAGGAGAAACTTAAATCTATTCTCCATAATGTCCGGCTAGCAAAAGGACTTAAAGAGAAGTAACTTGTACACAATTTAACTTTCAAAATAATACAGAAATGGTTTCTTGCTTACGGCAAAACAGCTTGCACTTACTTCAAGAGTTAGAGTGGAAAGTGAAAATATGAAAAATAGAGATAGCGAATAGTTAGATCAAAGTATAGGATGATCCCGGAATAAAGATGGCCGTACGGACCATCATGTTTAAAGGAAATCTTAGCAGTCTTGAGCCATCTATCTACCCCTCTATGTTGTCCTATTTGGTTTGGGTTAGAATCAAATACATTTGATTCGATGGTTAACTGTCAATCCTTAATGTGCAACATAAGTTCTGAATGTTTCATGTTTGAATATTTGTGCATGTCATGGAATGCGATTCTGTGCTTTTATCAAGACTGGTTTCTACTGATTTTCTGCTGACTTTGCTTTTATCCATATTCTGAACAATGGTGCCTTCATATTGCTATGGTGCTTACTTGGCCTTGATCTGATTACTGGTACAGCTCATTTCTTAATGTCAAACTGTCTTTGAAAATATGTTTATTAGAACAATAGCTTTTTCATCTTGCTTAGTGAAGATGTTGTTTTTTTTTTTTTTTTTTTTTTTTTTTTTTTTTTTAAATTTTTTTTTTTTTTTTTTTTTTAAATTTATATTACCCAATTACTTTTTCCAATTAAGGGGCAATTTAGTGTGGCCAATCCACCTACTCTGCACATTTTTGGGTTGTGGGGGCGAAACCCACGCAGACACGGGGAGAATGTGCAAACTCCACACGGACAGTGACCCAGAGCCGGGATCGAACCTGGGACCTCAGAAGATGTTGTTTTATCGCCAATTAGTTAATGCATGTGTCAGGCTTGTTGTGTCTCTGTTGAAGCTGTGTGTTTTGTCATGACCTGAGATTATGAGTGCTGAAATCCTCATTTTAAAATGGGTATTAAACTTGGATCTTAATATTTACACTAAATAGTCCTTTTTACCTATCAGATCTATCAGGAAATAGTCGATTACTATCAATGACAAAGAAAAACAACTTTAATGTCCCGATGATTTTTCTCCAGGGTTGCACACGGCACTTGGCAGGGTCCTGGAGATTGATCTTCAATTCCTGGAGATTTCAAGCCCATCCTGGAGGGTTGGCAGCACTGGGAGAAGCGTTGTCACATTCAGGCAGACGTTTTGTTCTTGTTCCGTTTAGCACTTGCACAACACACCTCGCCTGCATTCATTCATTAGCGCAACAGCTCACTCACTGCCAACTCTGCATAAAGCCATTTGGAGCCTGTTTTACAGCTCGTTGTTAATCTGTTGTCACTGTGCCTTTGTACTGCTCCAAGCAGGCAGCAGCAGGATTGTCTGTATCATTATATTGCAGAAAATAAATACAACGCAAATCACCTCGCTTCTTGCTATGCCTATTGATTTTTCAGCTTGGAACCTTACAGCCTTACAACAGGGTGATGCATTGCAAAATGGGCTTTCCATATTTCATCCGTTCTCATTCCGAGGATTGTCCGCACTGTGAACAATCTGTCCCCCCCTGATTTCTATTCTCCGCCGCCTTCACAGTCTATCCCATCAAAAGCCAGTCCACGTTCTGATATTGTCCATGCATGCCATCTTGGGTCTTCCTTGTGCACTTTGTCACTTAGGTGGACCCCAACTGAAATGCTGCAAACACTTTTGGTCCCCCTGTCTAAGGGAAGATATACTGACATTTGAGGAAGTCCAGTGAAGGTGCACCAGGTTGATCCCGGGTATGGAGGGATTTTCTTATGAGGAGAGGTTGAGTAGGTTGGGCCTGTACTCATTGGAGTTTAGAAGAATGAGAGGTGACCTTGTTGAGACATCAAGGGCAGGATTGTCCAATAATGGGGCTATGTCCCCACGCCGGCTTGAAAAGCGGCGCCAACCACTCCGGCGTCAACGGTCCCCGATAATGGGGAATGCTCCCCTTCCTAGGGGACTCGGGTTAGGAGTGCTCCTCGTAGCTCCAGCCGGCGTGGAACGGCCGGCGTGATTCCGCGCATGCGCGCTAGGGCCGGCGTGATTCAGGGTAGTGAATCTGTACAATTCTTTACTGTAGAGAGCTGTAGAGGCTGGGTCATTAATTATGTCCCAGGCTGAGATAGATTTTTAATCAGTAAGAGAATCAAGGATTATGGGAAAAGGCAGGAAAGTGGAGTTGAAGATTATCACATCAGATCAGTCAGGATCTCATTGAATGGTGGATCAGACTCGATGGGCTGAATGGCCTACTTCTGCCTCTATGCCTTATCGTTTTGCCCTGCATAAACTCTTTTCCCCAACAGCTCTCCTCCTGTTCGCATCATGGCTGCATTCTCCAATTCTGGGGCTATGTCCCCACACTGGCGCAAAACTGCCTCCAATTCCCCGTTTTGCTGGGGACGAGCAGGATGACCGTGTAGAGCACTCGGCTCTAGCTGCTGATATGCCCCGGAGAATTGCCGGGTCCGTGGCCGCGCATGCACACGGTGGCGGAGGGCGCTCGCGGACCCGGCCCACGAAAGAGCCCCCCTCACTTCGGCCGGCTCGTGCACCCCGGACCACTGGCCCACAGTGCACCATCACCGAATAATGTCCCCTCCCTCTGCCCGCGGATCAGCCCTCCCCCGACTGAGTCCACAGCCGCCACTCCGAGTTCCCAACGGGTGAGACCATGAGAGACCCACACCTTCGGCAACTCAGCCGGTCGGGGGCAGAGCACCTGGGGGGGGGGGGGGGGGTGCAGGCCTTAGGCAATGTCCTGAGGCCGTCGATGCGTGGCGCGGAGGGGGCATCTCGAAAGCGGCGCCGCCCCCGATATTGTTTGGGTTCTCTGGCCGTTCGCCGAATGCGATTTCGGCGACTGGAGAATCCAGCTTCGTGTGTCCAAAACGTGCAAGATTACTTCAAAATCTGCCCGCACCTCAGTGGGGTGAAGGGTGACCACCTAGAAGTCAATTGCTTGTTGAGGCGATGCCATCATGAGCGAAAACCTTTACATTGCTTGGACAACAATGGGTTCTCCGGGCTGCTCGCTGGGCGGATAACCACAGCTAAAGTGGCAACAAGAATGCAGATAATCCAGTACAGCTGCTTCCTTACTGTGAGCTGGAAAAGACCACCTTAATTACCCAAATAGCTCTATAGAATAGAATTGAACCAGAGAATCCCGACGTTGCAGAAGGAGGCCATTTGGCCCGTTGACCCTCTGACAAAGCACCTTACCTCGGCCCACTCCCCAATCTGTCCCCATAACCCCACCTAACCTGAATATCTTTGGACAGTGGGAGGAAATCAGAGTACCCAGAGGAAACCCACGTGGACACAGGAAGAACACGCAAACTCCACACAGTCACCCAAGCCCAGGATCGTACTCTCATGAGCTGGTGCTCATCCCCTGCTACTGGGACTGTTTGGTCCTCAGCGCCAACTGGTGAGGTCCCAGTAGCTGGGTCTGCGCCCATGCTCCCAGTTCACCTGTCACCCATGCCCTAGACGCCTGTGCTCAAAGCCAGGACGATGGTGTGCAAGTCAGAGGGCATACCCATGATCGCACCTGCAATGCATTCGGTTTGCCTCTGCAGGTTAGTCACCGATCTGTCCTGAGAGGAAACTTGGCGCTCTGAAGAGTGGGTGATCACAGTGCAGATGGCCTGGATGGACACCTCCATAGTCCGGGGTTGAGCACACAGCCCCTCTAGTATACCCGCTAAATCTTCATGGACCTCAAGCTGAACATCCAGCGTATATTCCTTGCCACATGAAGTTCCCAAGCACATCAACATGACTCATATCCAGCATTAGAGATGATACGATGCAAACACCAGTATCAACATCTCAAAATTCCAAGTATGAAGCTCCCCTGGGTTTTAAAGTTGGTTTGAGATTTTTGAGTCTCACTGCATCATACTTAACCTCCACCCACCTCCCACTTGCCCACCCCTCTTCTCTGCATTGGAGACATTTGCCACCTCAGCCGACCCAAACCATACTCCAATCTCGTCCCTGCTGGTGGTCCTGGATGACTCTGACTTACAGCATCAAAACTCCTCCTCAACTGAGAACCATGAGGTTAGGCACATCCCCTCTAGTCGGGCCTCACTCCTGGGCACTGCGGGCACATTTCTGCTGAAAACATGTGTAACGTTGCAGTCGCTAGCACTGTCAGCCCTTTGATGGCACCTTGCTGTCATGTGAGAGTACCTTTAAGAAATGGGTGTTTATAAATGGGTGTGTATATAAATATCTGTAGTGAGAGTACCTTTAAGAAATGGGTGTTTATAAATGGGTGTGTATATAAATATCTGTAGTGAGAGTACCTTTAAGAAATGGGTGTTTACTACTGCAGTGATGTCAGAGAGTGGGTGGAGCTGGGCTGTCTGTCAACTTTTTAACTTTCGTTTTTGAGCAGGCTGCAGGGTGTGTTTTAGTTTCGTTTTCAGTGTTGGAGCTGAAGCCAGACCAAGCAGGTGTACTGCTGTTCTCTCTGCCATCAAAAAACGATGGGCGAAATTCTCCGCAAGGTCCGACGCGGTCGTGAAACCCGGAGAGGTTCACGACGGCGTCGGAGGCCGCTCCTGCCCCTCTTTTCTCCCCTCCCCTGGGGGGCTAGGAGGGCCGTGCCGTGAATCTCGGCCGCCGGGCCTTGTCGCTGGCGTCAAGGCACGGCGCACCAAGAATGACGCGGCCAGCGCGCCTAATGACGTCAGCTGCGCATGCGCAGGTTGGTCTGCTCCAACCCGTGCATGCGCGGCTGATGTCACGACGGATGACGGCTCAAACCTGTGCATGCGCGGTTGCAGTCTTCCCCTCCGCTGCCCCGCAAGACGTGGCGGCTTGATCTTGCGGGGCGACGGTGGGGAAAGAGTGCGTCCCGTTGAGAAGCCGGCCCGACGATCGGTGGGCACCGATCGCGGGCCAGTCCCCTCCCGAGCACGGTCGTGGTGCTCACTCCCCTCTCCGCCCCCCACAAGCCACAAAACCAGGTGTGGTCGCCGGCGTGAATCGGTCGGGAACGGCTGGCCGCTTGGCCCACCCGGGTCGGAGAATCGCGGGTCGCCATTTTGGGGGGGGTGGGAGAATCGCGGGGGGTGCCAGAGCGGCCCTCCCGCGATTCTCCCACCTGGCCTGGGGAGCGGAGAATCGCACCCATATCTCTTGATCATTTGGTAAATTCAGAATTATAAATGTTCTCAGTAGTGAATGTAAACCAAATGTGCTTCTGTTAAAAGGTGTTTTAAGTATGATGGATGTTAAAAGGAAAGCTTAAAGGATTACTTAGTGTTGTATTCTTTGGGGGTTGTATTTGAATTAACGGTTGCTAAGATGCTATGTTTTGAAAAGGTTAACTTGAGTTCATAGAATAAACATTGTTTTGCTTTAAAAAATACTTTTCCATTTCTGCTGTACCTCACCTGTAGAGTGGGCCGCGTGCTCCCCATACCGCAATCTATTAAAAGTTGTGGGTCAGGTGAAATCCATGATACACTTTGGGGTTCTCTAAACCCTGGCCCATAACACTTGCCAACACAATATTGGCAGAGTGCTTGGCAGCCTTGATGCTGTGCACATTCCCCATCTACCAACCATCTCCCCACCACCCTCCAACTGGACCAAAGCTATAAGGGCCTCATTGACAGAGGCCCTGACAGCAATGCCTTTGCTGTATCATGCTGGCTTGGAGCTCCAGCCAACTTTGCATGCCTCCTGCATGCACAACGGCACCCTGTAACTGGCAAAGGGTAACATACTGAGGACCTGCTCACACTGACTACCCTCATGAAGTCACTGAGCCCATGCTGGCGTTGAAACCAGGTTCTGCTCACCTACCCAGCATTGCTGACCTCCCCATCTGCCTCTTCCCAGGCATCACAGGCTTTCGTTGGCTTTCTCCTTTTCCCAAAGGATGGCATGAGCTGATCCTGTCGGTTCGACACTGCACAGTGGAGGGATGACTGTCTGAGTCATCAATAAATTGAGGGGCTGGTTTGGTCCTTCGGGTCTTCCTCGCCCCTCGCTTCAATGGCTCTGGCATCGGATGGAGGGAAAGATGCAACCACTAGACATCTCCTCTCTTGAAAGGTATGGAAAACTTGTTCAGGTTCAAAAACTTGTTCAGGTTTGGATGCATCAGATCTCGACAAAAGTGCGAGGTCGCCTTAAAAATCTCTGAAGTCCCAGTAAGCTTCACAACGCTGCTGAGTCCTGGCATTAGCTGGGTCACCTGACACTGCAGCTCACCAGGGGGCCCTTTAAGTTACTGACCATGACCTAACAGCCAGTGACCTTGGAAGCTGGATATCCTGCCCGCCAACACTAATTGGGCGAGATCCTCACCAATTGTGGGCCTCAAACCCGCCCTCCAAACTCAATTGGTCTAATTTTCCCTTTATTGTGCGCATTTCAATGGCGGGTCTGGAAAGCCGGAAGACCGCCCATTTCCGGGTGAAGATTCCGCCATCCCTACCCACCATCAGAGCATGGGGACTTGTTAGTATACAAGTCTCAGGACCTGCTGCATTATTGATAGACAATCGTGGCAGTGTGCAGTACTGTGGTGACATTTGCCAGTGAGCAGGAGCTTGACCAGCAGAGTCCTTCTTTAAAAGAAAGAACCTGTTTTTCTTATGGGTCAGGAAGCTCCGAGCCTGCTCTTCATAGGGAACCCTGAGACCTCTCTCTTTTCCCAGAGCACCACCTGACCCCAACTGTGTCCTTGTCAACTGCCTTCTGCTGGGAGCGTTCCCCAGTCCCCAGAGCAGCCTCCTGCTCCCACCCACCCACCAACGCTGACATCCAGCAAAGTTCAGGCAGGAGAGGTATGGCCAACAAGTAGTTCCGGCCCAGGAATTGAAAATCCGGTGTGAATCTGGTTTGTTAGCCATCGCAGTGCCCCACCTGCATACTCCCACTAAAAATTAATATTTGAGCTTTAAAATTCTGCATCACGCATCTCAATGGTCGGGTGTGGGTGGGGGTGCGGACACTCGTAAAATCCAAACATTTTGGAATTTCAGGCCCACTATTAAAATTAAATAAATCTGACTCTTCACTCAGGCCAGTGACTAGGCCTAACACAGCTTGCTGTGTACAAATTAACTGTCGCCTTTCCTGCATTCCAAAGGCTGACTATGCTTCAAGTATGTCATTTGGATGTCTAAACACGCTATACAAATGCAGGGCTCTCAAACTTGCAGGGCCTACGGGAAGGAGAATGGAGCCTGAGCCTCTGGTATCTTGGCATCACATCTTTGCTGGGAAAGGGGTTTGCTGGCACCAAGAGACAAGGCCGAGTTTGGGGATCCCCATGAACTCTTTGGGGTCCTTTGTGATGGGAGGGGGAGCACTCCATTGACTTAATGGGAAATAAATGTTCAGTGGATGTAAAACTGGCTGCCAACCTGTTCTACACTCACGCTCAGAGTCAGAATCTACCTCATGGCAATTTAGCCCTGAAACTAATGCAGACCTTTTCCCTGAGGCCTTCGTTTTCAGGAGAGTTATGTGATTAATGATTTCCTCGGTATTGTGAACATTCATTCATGTGTTAATTATTTTAAATGATTATTATTAAACCATTTAAAAAGTCAGCTAAATGCCTCCATGCAATTAACAATGAACCATTTACCAAATCAGTGAGGAGTCGGGAGCCATCTGTTGAAGGTTTAGTCAAAGTGAATGACTGAGTGTTTAACTTGTGGAAAGTGACACTTGGGAAATTGCAGAGAGACAACATGATGTACTTAATATGCTCAGGGGCAGAAAGTGCTGTATGTTTTGTACTGAAATTCCAACAGTGCTGGATGTACAGGGGGCCTCAGGGCCCCTTTCATCCCAACTTTGCATTCCAAACTCTCATTTGTGCCCAGGTTGATTCTGTATCCATTTACAGAGAGGTTTGAAACTCTATCACGTACCATAGATGTAGAATTAATGGAATCACGCAATGTTGAAGATATCCTGGCCGGGTCAGAAACGGGATCTCTTTGCCAGGACTAGAAATATCCTTTTCCTGTCGTCATTCATTTCCAATAAAAAGAAAACCCCACGCTAATTCCTCAGGCAGGTGAATAGTGGATGATCTTACCACTGCTACATTTGAATCTGGCACGAGCAGTTTGATTGGGCTCAGTTTAGTGAATATCCTCCTCCCAGTCCCAGCTACTCCTTTCTGCTTGGTAAACTGTGCCGCCACACCCATAACCACCTCCTTCACAGTGCCCCTCCCTCCCGCCCCACAATCCCTGATTTGTCCATTTGGCCCCTCTATCGCCTGCTTGCTCTCTTGCCCCACTGAGAACAGGAGTTCACTTTGCAGGATCCTATGGTCAAATCCAATGATATCAGGCAGGAGATTGATTGATTGTCTTGGATCTGCTCGGTGAATTGTACTCTCGGGTCAGAGGGCCGGGGGGCATTAGGCTGCATTAAAACGCGGCCTGGATATCCATTAGGAAGGTCTGCTTTCACTCCCATCATTTGATGTTTGCTTGTCACAGAGGAGCTGAACATTGTGGAGGTAAGGTTGTCCAAGCCAGACCACCCTGTCAGATGAACTCGCCAGTTTCCTGCCCCATTTCCCTCCCCATCGCCAGGGGAATGAGCATGGTTCTCAGGTTCTATCGACAGCACCTTCCAAACCCACAACCGCTGCCATCTAGAAGGACAAGAGCAGTAGCTACCTGGGAAGCCCACCACCTAGAGGTTCCCCTCCAAGTCACTCACCCTGACCTGGAAATATATCGCCGTTCCTTTGCTGTCGCTGGGACGAAATCCTGGAATTCCCTCCCTAATAGCACAGTAGGTGTACCTACATCTGAAGGACTGCAGCGGTTCAAGAAGGCAGCCCACCACCACCTTCTAAAGGGCAACTAGGAAAAGGTAATAAATGCTGGACTAACCAGCGATGCCCACATCCTGTAAATGAATTTTTTTTTTAATGTGCCCTGGGGCAGCAGCAATGCAGAGACAGAGTTGATAAAGGAAAGGCACATTATACACCTCAACATGAAGGTTTGAAACACACTTGAGGCCTGGAAGTGAAAATCTAGAAACTTCTGTTGGCTGTAAGAAGGGAATCCCCCGTGCCCTGCCCCCTCCCTCCCGCTCTCTCTTTCTCTGTGATGGGGAGTGCTCCAAGGGGCCACACTGCACAGAAAATTAATCCTGACCTCAGGATGTCTCAAATCACTTTACAGCCATTGGAATACTGTTTGATGTGTAATCACGATTGTAATTCCTAAAATGAGGCAGAGAATGTATGCACAGCAATATGATGAGGAACAGATAGTTTAGTGATTTTGGTTGAGGGATTAAGTGTCACTGATAAGAACTGCCCTGCTCTCCTTCAGTTAGTACCATGGAATGTTCTATGGCCAGGGTCACTCAGCTCTTGACTTCATTACAGCCTTGGTCCAAACTTGGAAAAAAGAGAACTCCAGAGGTGAGGAGAGAGTGACTGTCCTTGGCATCAAGGCAGCATTTGAGTTAGACATCAAGGGGTCCTAGCAAAACAGGTGTCAATGGGAATCAGGGGGAACTTTCCACTGGTTGGTGTCGTACCTGGCACAAAGGAGGATGGTTGTGGTTGTTGAAGGTCAATTCCCCCCGTCCACCATAAGGCCAGAAGTGGAGATGTTCACGGATGTTCAGCACCATTTGTGACTCCTCAGATACTGAATCAGTCCATGTCCAAATGCAGCAAGATGTAGGCAATATCCAGACTTGGGCTGACAAATGGCAAGTAATGACCACCTTGCACAAGAGAGAATCTAACCATCACCTCTTGAAATTCAGTGGCATTACCTTCGCTGAATCCAGCACAATCGACATCCCAGAGGCTACTTTTGATCAGAAACTGAACTAGACTAACCAGTCAGTGGCGACAAGAGCAGGCTGGAAGCTGGGAATCCTGCGGGAGTAACTCACCTCCTGACTCCCCACAGCCTGCCCACTATCTACAAGGCACAAGTCAAGAGTGTGATGGAATACTCTCCATTTGCCTGGAGGAGTTCTGCTCCAACAACACTCAAAAGGCTTGACACCATCCAGGACAAAGCAGCCCGCTTGATTGACACCCCAGCCACCACCTTATACATTGAACCTCTCTGCCACCGATGCACAGGAGCAGCCATGTGTACCATCTACAAGGTGGACTATAGCAACTCAACAAAGGCTCCTTTGACAGCACCTTCCAAACCCATGACCTCTACTGCCGAGAAGGACATCATGGGCAACAGATGCATGGGAACACCGCCACCTGTAAGTTCATCTCCGATCACACCCCATCCTGACTTGTAATTGGGTCAAAATACTGGCACTCCATCCCTAACAGCACTGTGGGTGTTCCTACACCGCATTGTCTGCAATGGTTCAAGAAGGCAGATCACCACCAGCTTCTCAAGGGCAATTAGGAATGAATGTTAGCCTCAACAGCGATGGCTGTGAAATAATAATTAAATAAAAAAAGCAGAAACTAGGGCCTTGGCTTAATGACTCATTCCAAAGTCACCACATCCTCAGTTCTGCACTGAAGTGTCACCCAGGGGTTATGGGCTGCATTCTCCAGTCCTCCAGCTGCGTGTTTTCCGGTGGCGTGCCGTTCGCTGGCAGCGGGATTCCCAACTCCTGCCACTTGTCAATGGGATTTCCCATTGAAGCCACCCCATGCCGCCGGGAAACCCACAAGCTGGGGTGTGCTGCCGGTGGGAATTTCGGCCTATGTGTTCATTTCTGTGGACTGGTGTTTGGGCCCACAATCAGAATGAAGAATGCTACCATTGAACCATAGTCGATGGCTGTCTACCCACGCAAACCCAAAAAAGTTTGCATTTTTTCGCCACCGCACAGTTTCCACCAGCTAGCCAATATAGCTGTCCTTTAGATGCCTGTTTTTACTGTCAGCTCCACAGAAAGCCCCAGCCACTGGCTTTCCTGTTATTTGAGGGGACAGTGCAAGCAGGCAGCAGAGCAAGCTATTATCTACAAATGAAGGACAAAGGCAACAGATGTGAGCCGGAAAACATTTGAACTGAATGAACATTGTTTTGAAAGATGACATCTGAGGAACAAAAGGGGAAGCTGAAAACCGGTGTTCCGAAAGGCTGGCATCAGCGTTCCGTTAACAGCTGCTCTTTTTCCATCATGGACCAATGTGTGCTCGATCCGGTTGGGAAGGCTAATTATATTTGTTTGTAAAAAATGTCAGTCAGGAATAGGCGGCATAGTTTAATTATATTTCAACCCGGGGAAAAAAAGCATGCTGCGGTCAGCCATCTTGAGGACACCTATAATCCTTTTGTTCGCTCATTTTGTTGATGGTTAGTGATACACAATATGTAGCTGTTAGCATGACTCCCATGTTCTAATATGTCTGTATTCCACCTTCGTATGACCCTGCTGATCCTGCCCTAATCCATCTCAGAACAGGGCAGACAAGATGATTTTTGAGGGGCTGAGGACAGAACATGAGAAAATATGATGGCCAGTATTAACAATGATATAGAATAGCAGTAAGAAACATTTAACAAGGTGGTCGTTTGACAGCATAGGGTTTGGTATTGCTGAAAAAAGAAAATGATGTTGAAGCTTTTCATCTTGCACTCATCAGGGCAGATTCACAAGAATCCCAATTGTAAAGAGGACAACAATTTATGCTGCATGAGAAAGAGAGTGCTGATTAGTTGGGCAGTGGACTCTGTTGGAGGTGTTGCCATGGAGAACGCACCAGGGAACAGTAAACTGCCAAGCTTTTGTTTAAAATTTGAACCAGGCGGGTTGACTCTGGTTGGTCAAGGCGTTGCCCTGAAGAATGAACAAGGAAATGGCTGTCCGCACAAAGCTTTTGTTTAGTTGAAAAAGGTGGCATGTGTAGACAAGCCCCTTCTGTCTGAAAACTACAGGGCTCTCTGTGCAAATATATGTATCGTCTAGAACATGTAAGAATTACACTGACAACAAATTTTAGATTATCACAGTGTGGCTCACTTACGTTTGCTAGAAAATACATCCAGTCAACTCCCGCCATTCACAGGGGTTCCATTCCCGCAAAATCTGACAAATGGTCAAATCACGATAGGGGAACGTGCTTTTGAAAAGGACTCAATTAGATAGGTTCCACCCATGAAAGGGCAGCATTGATTTGGACAGCATTATGGTAGACAACAGACAGGAGAGCCTCTGAGCAATACACCTGGGAAGAACCTGCTTGTCTGTTCACTGACAGTCGTGTTCCTGATATGACCACCCACATCTTTAAAGGGAGGCGTTCCAGCCCTGTCATATTGGCAGCCCCTCTGGTCGAGGTAGGAATGGCCAATTTGCTTTTTTTATGTTTTTATTTTAAATTTAGAGTACCCAATTGTTTTTTCCAATTAAGGGGCAATTTAGCATGGCCAATCCACTTAACCTGAACATCTTTGGGTTGTGGGATGAAACCCACAAACACGGGGAGAATGTGCAAGCTCCACACGGACAGTGACCCAGGGCCGGGATCGAACCTGGGTCCGCAGCGCCATAGGCAGCAGTGCTAACCATTGCGTCACCATGCTGCCCTGGGGGAGCAGCCGATTTGTGACGGGGAAAGAGAGGGGTCCCCTCAACATGAAGAAAGCCGCGGATAACCGAACACCGCTTACGTAATGGCCGATGCGGTGTACGGAGAACCAAGCACAGATAAGTGAGAACGTGAACCAGGAAGGTGCAAATGGTGGGACGTTATTGTACATACAGAAGTACTTACGGTTCTCAACAGTCATGAAAATTACATTTTGCCAAAAAACAAGAACAAATGAAACATTGTTGAGACACTGGATGAATAAAGACATAAGGCAAAAATTGAGGGAATGCAAAATGTGAACACAGGGCATTGATAAGGGAAAATATGAAGAGATTAAGAGAGTGTTGTAAGGTTGTATATTGCCGTACAAAGAGGTCTAGAGGCTTGCTTGGCTGAACAACCACTGTGACATATATACAGGATATAACCCTGATGAGTTCAATCTCCATGCCGACTTCTGCCAGACTCACTGCTACAAGTTACGACTCCAATGTGACTCTCGACGTCATTATGTAGGCTGGAGCTATTCACCAGCTCCATTAACCCTTCCAGTTCTGAACACTCTCATACCACAGGGATAATTCCAAAAAGAATTAGAAAGGCAAAGAGGAACTATGAAATTAAATGATTAAGGAACATAAATCAAAATGGCAAAATATAACACAGGCAAATCAATGAAAGAACGGAATGTCAGGATTGGGAATAAGACCATGAAGAGGTGAATAGGGTAAACATCGCAGGCAGTCGTAGCAAAACAGCAGCAATATGACTTTGCTTCAGAATTTACCAAATCTGGTGAGCATGACATCAGAAGATATGATTAGAATGATAGAAACATACTAAACATCAATAAAGGAGAAATATTAAATAGATAAGACGATAAAGCTGCTGGTCCACACGGATTCCATCCATGCATTTTCAAAGGATATACAAATGAAATGGCGGAGGCATTATTATACATATTTAATAATTCATCAGAAAACACTGTAGTTCCAGAAGACTAGTGGATAGCTAATGTGAGATCTATATTTCAGAAGGAAGTTGGAACATGTTTTTACTTCCCCTTTGTGGGCAGCACAGTAGCATAGTGGTTAGCACAATTGCTTCACAGCTCCAGGGTCCCAGGTTCAATTCCCAGCTTGGGTCACTGTCTGTGCGGAGTCTGCACATCCTCCCCGTGTGTGCATGGGTTTCCTCCGGGTGCTCCGGGTTCCTCCCACAGTCCAAAGATGTGCAGGTTAGGTGGATTGGCCAGGCTAAATTGCCCTTAGTGTCCCAAATTGCCATTCGTGTTGGGGGGAGGGGGGTTTACTGGGTTATGGGGATAGGGTGGAGGTGGAGATGGAGATGTGGGCTTGGGTAAGGTGCTCTTTCCAAGAGCCGGTGCAGACTCGATGGGCCGAATGGCCTCCTTCTGCACTGTAACTTTCATGAACCTATGAAACGTTGGGATGTTGGAAAGCCAGAATGTATTCTTTACCCTTGGGAAGGTGGCCTGTTTTCTGAACTGCTGCAGTCCGTATGGTGTAGGTGATGCGATCATCAATTCACGCAAAACAGAAAGTAGATGTAAACTGTGGCTTGGATCGACTAGAACAGTGCTTGCCTGCGACTGCTCTGCTACTGAGAGCCGCCTACAGGGCTACTGCTCTTAATACCTCCCCTCAAGGGGCGGAGCCCACAAGGGCACCAACATGAGACATCCTGTGTAATATTGTACAATGGTCCATAGGTGGAGCTCACATGGGCAACAGCGTGATACAGAGTAATACATGGTGAATGGTTAATACAATACGTTCACCACATTCACCCCCTGTTAAAATTGAAGTCAGGCGGGGGTGAAGTGTTCACAGATTCAGTCTGTCCGGCGCCCGTATCGTGCGCTGTGATCGCCGGAGCTCTGGTATCGCGGCTGGCCTGGGTGTCGATCTCATCCGTGCGTCATGGGTGGTGAACTCACCGATTCGGGCACAGACGTGGACTCCGGGAGCGTGTCTTCTGGAGCTTCGTTCCTGTGGGTCGGTGAAGGGGGGAGGGAGTATAGGAAGGGGTGCGGAGCCCATGTAGGGGCGGGGGCGCTGGTCAGCGTAGGTTGGGCGTGGTAAGTTGGGGTGGCGGTGGTAGTGGAACCTGCGGGTGCCAGGTCCCGGAGGGAGACCGTAACCTGTCGGCCGTCAGGATTTTCTACGCATGCGTACTGGAGGTTGGTGTTTAGGAGCTGGACCCTCTCGACCAGGGGGTCGGACGTATGGCTCCTGACGTGTTTGCGGAGTAGGATGGGCCCCGGTGTCTTCAGCCAGGATGGAAGCGAGACCCCGGAGGTGGATATCCTGGGGAAACAAACATGCGGACATGAGGGTTCTCGTTTGTGGCCGTGCAAAGGAGGGACCTAATAGAGTGGAGTGCGTCGGGGAGGACCGCCTGCCAGTGGGAAACTGGGAGATTCCTAGACCGTAAGGCCAGGAGGATGGCCTTCCAGACCATCGCGTTGTCCCTCTCCATCTGCCCGTTTCCCCGGGGGTTATAACTGGTAGTCCTGCTCGAGGCGATGCCCTTACCGAGCAGGTACTGATGCAGTTCGTCGCTCACAAACGAGGAGCCCCGGTCACTGTGGATGTAAGTGGGGAAACCGAACAAGGTGAAGACACTATGTCGGGCTTTAATGATGGTGGCTGCGGTCATGTCGGGGCAGGGGATTGCAAAGGGGAAGCGGGAGTACTCATCAACAACGCTGAGGAAATACGTGTTGCGGTTGGTAGAGGGGAGGGGCCCTTTGAAGTCGATGCTGAGGCGCTCAAAGGGCTGGGATGCCTTTGCCAGGTGAGCCTTATCCGGTCAATAGAAGTGCGGCTTGCACTCTGCGCAGATCGGGCAGTCCCTGGTCATGGCTCTGACCTCCTCAGTGGAGTAGGGCAGGTTGCGGGCCTTGATGTAGTGGAGAAGCCGGGTGACCCCCGGGTGGCAGAGGTCATCGTGGATGGCCCGGAGTTGGTCATCTTGCGCGCACGTGCCGCGGGACAGGGCATCTGGGGGCTCGTTGAGCTTCCCAGGATGATACACTATACCTTAATTATAGGTGGAGAGTTCGATCCTCCACCTCAAGATCTTATCGCTCTTGATCTTGCCCCGCTGTGTATTATCAAACATGGTGGCTACTGACCGTTGGTCAGTGATGAGGGTTAACCTCTTACCAGCGAGGTAGTGCCTCCAGTGCCGCACAGCTCCCACGATGGCTTGGGCTTCTTTTTCGACTGAGGAGTGTCGAATTTCGGAGGCGTTGACTGTGCGGGAAAAAAATGCTACTGGCCTGCCCTCCTGGTTAAGGGTAGCGGTGAGGGCGACTTCTGACGCGTCGCTCTCCACCTGGAAGGGGACGGACTCCTCCACCGCGCGCATTGCGGCTTTGGCAATATCTGCCTTGATGCGGCTGAAGGCCTGGCGGGCCTCAGCCGCCAGTGGGAAGATGGTGGCCTTGATCAGTGGACGGGCTTTGTCTGCATAGTTGGGGACCCACTGGGCGTAATAGGAAAAAAACCTTTTCAGGGCCTTGGGGCAGCGGGGGAGGGGGAGTTGCAGGAGGGGGCGCATGCGGTCAGGGTCGGGTCCTAGAACTCCGTATTCCACGACGTAGCCGAGGATGGCTAGTCTGGCTGTGCGGAAAAAGCATTTCTCCTTGTTATAAGTGAGATTGAGGGCTTGAGCGGTTTGGAGAAATCTCTGGAGGTTGGCGTCGTGGTCCTGCTGATAGTGGCTGCAGATGGTGATGTTGTCCAAGTACGGAAATGTGGCCCGCAGCCCGAACTGGTCCACCATTCAGTCCATCGTTCTTTGGAAGACCAAGACCCCGATTGTGAAGCCGAAGGGAACCCAGAAGAAGTGGAAGAGGCGGCCGTGAGTGGCGGTCCTCCGGGCGGATTTGGAGCTGGTGGTACGCAGACTTCAGATCCACCGTGTAGAATACCCGGTAGTGTGCGATCTGATTAACCATTATTGCTATCCGGGGAAGGGGGTACGCATCGAGGTGCGTGTACCGGTTTATGGTCTGGCTGTAGTCAACAACCATCCGGTTCTTTTCCCAGGTCCTGACGACCACCACCTGAGCTCTCCGGGGGCTATTGCTGGCCTCGATGATCCCCTCCTGCAAGAATCGCTGGACCTCGGACCAGGTGAAAGTCCTGTCCTGGATGCTGTACCGCCTGCTTTTGGTGGCGACTGGCTAACAGTCGGCAGTGAGATTTGCGAAGAGCGGGGGAGGGTCGACCTTCAGGGTCGCGAGGCTACAAACAGTGAGTGGGGGTAGGGGCCCGCCGAACTTCAGAGTGAGGCTCCTGAGGTTGCACTGGAAGTCCAGTCCCAACAGGAGAGGAGCGCAGAGGTCGGGGAGTACGTATAGT
This sequence comes from Scyliorhinus canicula, assembly GCF_902713615.1. Lineage (NCBI taxonomy): Eukaryota > Metazoa > Chordata > Chondrichthyes > Carcharhiniformes > Scyliorhinidae > Scyliorhinus > Scyliorhinus canicula. The sequence goes on along the minus strand of NC_052160.1, from coordinate 61,109,217 downwards.
TTAAAATTGGCATACTCGCCGCCTTGTATCGCGAGATTTGCGACAGTGTACCCCCGGATCTGCACTGAGTGCGATCCAGAAGTGAGGGAGATGGTTTGAAGTGCAGGGAAGATTTGGAGCGAGCAGCGCCTTACCGTGTCTGGGTGAATCAAGCTCTCTGTGTTCCCGGAGTCAAACAGACAGGGCATTTTGCATCCATTGACCCGGACGGCCATCATGGAGTTCCTGAGATGTTTCGGTCTTTTCTAGTCGAGGGTGACCGTGCCGAGTTGCGGGTAGCCGGCGTGGTCGGAGGTGATGGGATGGTCCCAAGATGGTTGCCCCTGTCGGTCGCACGTGTCGGGTGGCAAGGAAGATGGCGTCCAAGATGGCGGCCCCCATGAGTCGCACGTGGCGGGCCGCGTGGGAGACGGTAGCTAAGATGGCGGCTCCCGTGAGTAGCACGTGTTGTGTGGGCTTGAAGATGGCTGCCCCCACGGACAACGCGAGGCAGATGATGCATCCAGAGGGGGTTGAGCCGGCAGGCATGCAGCCACACTGCGGGGTCTGCGGGCCTGTGAGTCTGAGAACCGGGCCTGCGACTTCAAGGATTTGGACCTGGACAGGCAAACTTTGCCGCAGTCGCTGCAATTCGCGTTCCGAGCTGGGCAGTGCTGCCTGGGGTGCTGATGCTGGCCGCAGAAATAGCAGAGTAGCCCCCCCCCCCCCCCCCCCCCCCCGTGTTGGGTGGGCAGCCGCGCGGCACAGGCCTGGGGTACTCTCTGGTCGGGGGTCTACGAGGGGTCGCGTGATCAGACGGGAACGCGATGAGGCTTTGGAACACTACTTCTAGGGAGGAGGCTAGTTTTATCGTCTCTTCTAGGTCGAGCGCATCTTTGTCGATCAGGCGCTGTCTCACGTAGTTGGACCTGACTCCAGCCACGTAGGCGTCCCGGACGGCGAGGTCCATATGTTGAGAGGCCGTAACGGCCTGGTAGTTGCAGCTTCGCGTGAGGACTTTGAGGTCGCGTAGTTACTCCTCCAACGATTCCCCGGGCGTTGGCGGCGAGTGGTGAGGAGATGCAGTGCGCAAACCTCGTTCACCGGCCTAATAGGCGCTTCAGCATCGTGAGGGTGTCCGCCTATGTGGAGGCTTCCTCGAGTTGTACAGAGATTCGATGGCTCACCCGAGCGTGGAGGAGACTCAGCTTCTGATTGTCGGTGACAGAGGGCGAGGAGGAGGCGGCGAGGTAGGCCTCAAAACATCGGAGCCAGAGCAAAAAAATCCCTTTGGCTTCCGAGGCCTATGGTCGAGTTCCAGTCGGTCAGGTTTGAAGGCAGATTCCATTGTGGCGTTGTAGTCGATTAAATTGATGCGGCCATCAATTCACGAGAGACAGAGAGTTGAAGTGAACAATGGTTTAATCGACTAGAACAGTGCCTGCCTGCGACTGCTCTGCTACTGATAGCCACCTACAGGGCAGCTGCTCTTTATACCTCCCCTCAAGGGGCGGTGCCAGGGGCAGAGCCCACAAAGGGCACCAACATGATACGTTTTGTGTAATAGCGTACAATGGTCAAGAGGTGGAGCCCACATGGGCAACAGCGTGGTACAGTGTAATACATGGTGAATGGTTAGTACAATACGTTCACCACAGTAGGTGAACCCACGTTGCCGGTTGGGAGGGAGTTCGAAGATTTTGATTCAGCCTCAGTGAAGGAATGTGATGCAGAGTGAGACCAATATTGTAGGTTCAATTCCTGTACCGGCTGAGGCTATTCATGAAGGCTTCATCTTCTCAACCTTGCCCCTCACCTGAAGTGTGTTGATCCTCAGGTTAAATCACCACCAGTCAGCTCTTCCCCTCTGTGAGAGATGTCTTCTCTCTCATTACCTATCTCCAGCCGGGAAAGCACGGTGACACAGCGGTTAACTTGCTGGACTAAGATGTTTGGCCTCTCCATATTCTGTAAGTTTCAATTAGACCCCCCCCTCAGCCTTCTGAAGTTCTGAGTACAGACCCAGTATCCACAACTGCTCTTCATATGACAAGCCCTTCATTCCCGGAATCATTCTTGTGAACTTCCTCTGGACCCTTTCCAAGGCCAGGACATCCTTCCTTAGATACGGGGCCCAAAACTGCTCACAATACTCCAAGTGGGGTCTGACCAGAGCCTGAAACAGCCGTATACAGCCTCAGCAGTACATCCCTGCTCTTGAATTCTATCCGTACAAAAGAAATGAAGAGTTTGTGAAGGGACAAAAACTGCAGGTATTATTAATTTTAACTATCCGACTAGTGACTGCAAAAGCAACACCTTGCTATATTTCACACAAGCCAGTAGAACTGAGGTGTTGTAAAGTGAAAGGTGGGCAAATGTACCCCGATTGACCTTGACCAATTTGCAGTAACCCTTTTTAATGCAGGGGCGTTACGCGGTAAGATAGATAAAGGAGACAAGATAATAATCATCTTTATTGTTACAAGTAGGCTTACATTAACACTGAAGTGAAGTAGCTGTGAAAAAGCCCCTAGTCGCCACATTCTGGCGCCTGTTCGGGTACACAGAGGGAGAATTCAGAATGTCCAAATTACCTAACAGCACGTCTTTCGGGATTTGTGGGAGGAAAGCGGAGCACCTGGAGGAAACCCACGCAGACACGTGGAGAACCTGCAGACTCCGCACAGACAGGAATCAATCCTGGAATCCTGGTGGTGTGAAGCAACAGTGCTAACAACTGTGCTGCTGTGCCGCCCCAAGCTAGGTGAAGGTCCAACACAACTTTATTGAGCAATTTTTATCAAGGGTAAACAATATTTATCATACTCTACTATTGTAATTTAATTACCGTAAACTCGATCAAACTCTATCAATCACATTACAAGACTCTACAGTGACAGTCTTAAATCTCCAAGTAAACAGTCTCAAATCTACGCTGGCTATCTACTTCTGACAGGCTCGTCTGAGGAATCGCGACACCCTATCCCCAGGTCCCTATCACTGTGTTTCCACTGTTTATCTGAGATGTCTGATAATACCTGTTCAATAAGGCACAGGATGTTCCTCGGTCTTTGAGGGTTGGTTGATGTTTCAGGATCTGCAATCGTCGATTCGGGCTTCCCCTCTCTTCTAGGGCGGGTTCTGGTCTTCGGATCATCTCACCAGGGTGGTCTTCTGGGTCTGGTCAGTCTGATGATGCTCGCGATCAGCTACAAGGAGCTGGAGATGCTGTCCTGCTCAGCTGCCAGTCCAAGGTGCTCTCGGGAGAAGCCCCCGAGGAAGGTGCAAAAGCAAAGAACGCTGGGGCTCCAGATTGCTTCTTTTATCCCCTTCTTCACGCTATCGCGCTCTTTTTGAAGATTCTGTGGCATGTGTCCAATACTAGCATTGGGCAGGAGCAGGAAGATTCAATGAGGTGACTACTTTCCATATTTGGATGTAACAGAACATTTTAAATCATCAACTGTCAAGTGCTCTTGTTGTCATGCTATGCCCCTGGCCTCCAACCAAACAAATTTGAAGTGTCATTTTGGGATTGTTTGGCGGGGTGTTTGTCACTGGCTTTATAGGTGAGATCCACACCGCAATTCAACCACATTTAGTCATTTTTTGGGGTCATGGGAGTTTCTCCCCGGTCAAGCCAACACTTCGAAATTCTTTCAGCACTGGGGAGCTGAACTCGCCGGTAAGGTCGGCTCCTCTGAGATTGGGCCGCCATTCTGAAAGGCAGACCTGATCTCCAAGTGAGCTTGAGTGTTCCCCATGCACCCCACCCACTGACAATGTCACCCCCGCACACATGGGCATTACCCCTCACCCATTTGAGGACAGCCCGCTATGGGGTCACTGAGGGGGCCTTTTTTTCAGGCTTCCTCACCCCACTTGCAGGACCCCTCTTTCTGTACCCCCGCCCTTACTCCACCGACATTTATGAGGCAGCTCATACCCGTGCTTCACCGCCCTGACCCTTCATTTTCCCCCTCATCCCTCCCTTTCATGTGCATGTCCCCCATCAGACACGGACCCCCGGCAGGGCCACCCTGGCACGCGGGCACCCTCTTACTGCCATCCTGGGAGTGTCCTTCCCAGCCATCAGGTGCCAAGGTTCCAAGCTGGCAGTGCCAAGGTGCCTGCATGGCAGAGGGAGAGCTGGAGGGCCACCCTGCCCTGTCCCCGACCACCTAGGGGTCTCCAATGGCTTGGAAAACCCCCTTAGGTGCCGTTAGGCCTGGTCCATGTTTGTGTGAACCAGTACTAAAATGGTTGAGGCCTCGCTGGGGAGGCCGGTAGTTCCCAGGCAGCGGGAGAATCTGATGCAGACAAACTTAAATGAGCCTAATGGATCATTTAGATATGCATATCTGGATCTTGCCAAGGAAGGGTGAGATTCAGATCGTGACATCTCGCGAGTTTCGCATGAATCTTACGAGACATATCCAGCATCGCGAATCTCGCGAGAGCCTCTCGTACGATTCAATGGCCTCGTCGCCTTACCAAGTTGGGCGCAACGAGGCCAGTATATCGCGGCCCAAGAATTTTAAGCAGCTCCTTGACTTTTGTTCAAGTGGACAAGTTAAGAGAGAAAAAATTACATGATGAGGAGCAACCTTTCCAACGATAATTGAAAAAAAACTTCTGAAAATAAAAATGTTATTCTGCAAATACAATAGTGGTTAATTAATTAATCATTTATTAGAGGCGGAAATTAAAATGGAAGGGTCAAGGTTCACTTGCAGTGAACACTTGATCTTGCGCGCCACTCTCAACTGCCTGATGTTACAAATTGGTTTCAAATTGGTCCTCATCCAATCCTACAGCATGGAGGAGATCATTTGGGTCATTGTGCCTGTACTTGTTTGAAAAAGCTTTCTTCTTCAGACCAAGAGAAGTCATATTGAATCTGAAATTCATATTCTCTTGAAGAATCACATTGTTTTCAATACTCGCCACAGATGCTGCCAGACCTGCTGAGTTTTTCCAGCGCTCCAGCGTCTGTGGTATTTTGCTTTTAGTGTAATAATGCAAATTGGGGTTAGCCATCTTGGTCTGTGAGTTCAGGGAACTTTATTCTCCGTGTTTTTTTAAAAGTCTGTGTTTAAGAGGTTCAATTCAAGTTTCAAGCCGATGGATTAAAATATTTGGCACCAAGCACATTTTCATGACAAAGAATAAAACACATTCTTCGTTTTCCTGGATCCCAGAGTAAAATGTGGTATTTTGTTGCTGATCTTTAATGCTTCAGCAAAGGCCATTTTTGATGGTGTTCAAAACTTGCGAAAGAGAGATTGTTATTCAGTTGATTTTCTCATACTCGTTCCATACTAGTTGTTCTGATATACCATCACCGCAGGACATCAATAAATAATTATTTAGATCTAACATGAGGAACTCACTTAAATTCATTAAAATGAATAAAGGACTCCCACTTGCTAATTAACAGTGGGAGAAGCTGTAGCAAACAGCTGTTCTCCATGCATATTTTATGTTACAATTAGGAAAAGCAGCTAGAAAAGCAGCTATGCTTTCATTTTAATTATGTAAAAGTAAACATTTCAGGATAAATCTGCATGACTGTCTACAATTAAAGTGGAAAGTGCAACACTTAACCCTACATTTGCAAGAATCTGTGTGATATGTAGATTGCGAAATTAAACTTTGACAATGACACACTTGGTTTCACTTCATTTCAACTTTATTGTACCCAAACTTGCCTTTACATCGGTCGGGATTTTCCGCTCACATTTACGCCAGGCGGGTTCAGAGAGAAGAGCGGATTTCATCAGCCTCCGCACACAAGTGCACTCAGGAGGTGACAGACGGAAACTTTTCCAGGGCATAAATTTAGGCTGGGATCAAGCAAGCCAGGAGTCAAGAGCGATGGGTCTGTGCAGTTCCCTGGCTTTTCCACATGTTATGGGCCAGGGTTTAGAGAACCCCAAAGTGTATCATGGAGTTCACCTGACCCACAACTTTTAATAGATTGTGGTATGGGGAGCACACGGCCCACTCTACAGGTGTGGTACAGCAGAAATGGAAAAGTATTTTTTGAAGCAAAACAATGTTTATTCTATGAACTCAAGTGAACCTTTTTAAAACATACAGTGAACATCTTAGCAACCATTAATTGAAGTACAACCCCCAAAGACTACAACACTAAGTAATCCTTTACGCTTTCGTTTTAACATCCATAAGACTTAAAACACCTTTTTACAGAAAGACATCAGGCTTAAGTTCACTACTGAGAACAATTACCACGTTGAAACCAGCAAATGGACACTCATAAGCTTTCAGAGATTTACACACATCCTGCTGTGATTACAGCTTCTCCAAAACTAAAATGAAACCAAACCCACCCTGCAGCAAAAAGCATAAAGCGAAAGTAAAAAGCTGACAGCCCAGCTCCACCCACTCTCTGACATCACTGCAGCAATAAACACCCATTTCTTAAAGGTACTCTCACTAAAGATACTTATATACACACCCATTTATAAACACCTATTTCTTAAAGGTACTCTCACGTGACACCTCCCCCGAAGAAAAAAAAATAAACCATCAGCTTCAAGATGGTTTCATTTTTCACCATTTCACTATCCTTTAAGAAATTCGCACAGTAAACAGGTATAATAATATAGCCCTTTTTGCCTTCTTCTTCCTCCAACTGGAATCCTTCTCGATTGACAGTCTCTTTGAACAAGAAGGTATCTGCACGATCCATCCACTTCTCTACGCCTTGCCATTTCTCTTTAAAGTCAGATACTTTAGTTCAATCTGATCACAGAGTCCCTTGCAGTTCTCCAACACAGGAGCATTGGTTATCACAGCTTTCAGGCTGTCAAATGCCTGTTGACACACCGCTGTCCACTGGAATTTATTACGCTTCCTGTGCAAGTCCGTCAGTGGAGCGACCACACTGCTAAAATTCGGTACACATTTCCGGTAAAATCCACTCATACTAAGAAATCACATTATTTCCCATTGTATCGAGGGTATCGGAAACTCCCCAATAATTTTTGTTTTCACATCCCGTGGGACCATTCGACCCTCTCCGATTGTATGGCCAAGAAAAGTGACTTGGGCTTTTCCAAATTCACTTTTGGCTAGGTTTAGGTCTGCCTCCTGAAGTCGATCGAATAACTCCATCAGATGTTTAAAATGTTCTTTCCATGTCTCCCTGAAAATTACCAGATCGTTGATGTACACCGCACAATTGGGCAATCCTGAAACAACTTTGTTAATTAACCGTTGAAATGTGGCTGGGGCGTTTTTCATGCCAAATGGCATAACTTTGAATTGGTATATACCATCTGGAGTCACAAAAGCTGAAATCACCTTCACCCTTTTGGATAAAGGTACCTGTCAGTAACCTTTAAGTAAATCCAGTTTGGAAATAAAAGCTGATTGTCCCACTTTCTCAATGCAATCCTCCAACCGTGGGATAGGATAACAGTCTGTTCTTGATAATCTTGATTCTTTTGCTGTCAGTCTGGTCTCAATAAAATTTGAGACGGATTTGCAGGTATCAATTTGTTATTTTTAAACAACGTGCAAGGCTGAGCCGCTCTATATAGATTCAGAACACATACAGTCTCCTGGAGCTCCCAGAACCAAGTGAGGTCGAATACAAAGAGATCTCTGCACATATCATTCAAATGGCATCAAGTTTCACATACAAGATTCCCATAGGTCATCCTATACACCTCCTGACCTGGCCATATGTTATGATTGGCTCACTTCGCATTCCTCAACCCTGGGCCTCTTGTTACCCAGCATCCTTTTCACCATCCTCTGCAGAAGGCTCCCCTCCCCCCTTCCTGGCCATGCTTTGTTGAATTCCTTTGTTCTTTGTCTGTGAACTCACTACCATCGGACCGGCCCTATTCTCTGCATTATTCTAACTAATTATCCTATTTTATATCACGTTCGTTTGTTCAATTCCTCATTCTTGTAACTGCATTAACCTTTCTATAGTCCACACACAACCATTGGGTACCATCTGGTTTAGGTACCATCACTATGGGTGAGCTCCATTGGCTACAACCCACTACAATTATGCCATTTTTAAGCATACTCTCAATCTCTTTGTTAACCTGTGCCAATTCTAAAGGGCTGTATGGATGTTTTTTGATTGGAACAGCATTTCCCACATCTACATCATGTATAGCCATTTTAGTACTTCCCAATTTATCTCCACAAACTTGCCCATGTGATATCAATAACTCTTTCAGATCAGTTTGTTTTTCCTCTGGCAGGTAGCTCAACAATGTATCCTCAACAAACATCCTCGTGTTCCAATTTAATTTGAGGTATGTCAAATTCCAAGTCATCTGGATTTGGTTTGTCACTTTGAGTTCGAATCATTAAAGCCTCCTCCTGTTTCTCTCCTACCCTTTCAAAGTACCTTTTAAGCATATTCACATGATACACTCGGTGAGTCTTCCTTCTATCTGGTGTTTTTACCACGTAATTCACCTCACTTAATTTCCTTTCAATCTGATAAGGTCCACAAAACCTTGCTTTTAAAGGTTCACCTACCACTGGTAACAATACTAAAACTTTATCTCCACTGGCAAAACTACAAACTTTAGATTTCTTGTCCGCTACCCATTTCATCACATTTTGTGCAACTTTTAAATGTTGTCCAGCCAATTCACCTGCTCTATTTAATCGTTGTTTAAAATTTGACACATAATCCAATAGTGTAATTTCCGATTTCTCAGCCACCAATCTTTACTTAATCAATTTGAGTGGTAGTCTTACCTCATGACCAAAAATTAGTTCAAATAGACTGAATTTGGTTGACTCATCAGGCGCCTCCCTAATTGCAAACAGTATGAATAGAATTCCTTTATCTCAATCCTCTGGATAATCTTGACAATAATCCCTCAACATTGTCTTTAATGCCTGATGCCACCTTTCTAATGCTCCCTGCGATTCTGGATGGTACGCAGTTAATTTAAATTGTTTTATTCCTAAGCTATCCATAACGTCTTTGAATAACCATGAGGTAAAATTTGATCCTTGATCTGATTGTATTTCTATGGGTATTCTAGTAAAGAATTTAAGTAACTCCCCGGGCGGAATTCTCCACTCCCGGGAAAAATCGGGAGGGCCGTCATGAACTCGACCGAGTTTCACGATGGCCTCGGAGGCCGCTCCTCGCCCCCTATTCTCCCCTCCCGGCGGGGCTAGGAGCGGCGCTCTGTAACTCTTGGCTGTGGGGGCGTCGCACCGGGAATGACGTGGACGGTGCGCCTATTGACGTCAGCCGCGCATGTGCAGGTTGGCCAGCTCCAACCCGCGCATGCGCGGCTGAAGTCACAACGCTGACAGCTCGAACCCGCGCATGCGCGGTGGCCGTCTTTCCCCTCAGCCGCCCTGCAAGACGTGGCGGCTTGATCTTGCGGGGCGGCAGATGGGAAATAGTGCGTCTGATTGAGACGCCAGCCCGGCGATCGGCGGGCCTGTCCCCTCCTGAGCACAGTCTGGTGCTCATTCCCCACCAGGCCCCCTACAAGCCCCAAACGGGTATCGCCACACCCGTTTCACGACGGCAGCAACCAGGTGTGGTTGCCGCTGTCGTGAAACGGTCGCGAACGGCAGGCCGCTCGGGCCATCCGGGTTGGAGAATCGCCGGTCGCCGTGAAAAAAGGCGAGCGGCGATTGTTCCGAGCATGGTGGGGGGGGGGGGGGGGGAGAATTGCAGGGGCGCGAGGGGGGCGTGAAATTTGTCGGGGGGCCCTCCCGTGATTCTCCCACGCGGCCCATTGATTCACACTTTTCGTTTTAGGAAGCGGTCCTACGCAATCAATTAGGACCCGTGTGAAAGGTTCCTCAAATGCTGGAATGGGTATTAAGGGTGCTGGTTTTATCACTTGACATGTGTGACATGATTGACAAAATTAAACTACATCTTTATGTAGTCCAGGCCAATAAAAATGTTTTTGTATTTTAGCTTGAGTTTTCCTTATTCCCAAATGACCTCCCACTGGTACCTCGTGTGCAACTCGCAACACCTCCTTTCTATACCCTATCGGCAATACTACTTGATGAACTTCTGCCCATTTTTCATCCGCCTGCATATGTAAAGGTCTCCATTTTCTCATCAAGACATCACTTTTACGGTAATAACACTCTGGTACACAATCAGGTTCCTCTTCCCTATATGCTTTCTGATACATCCAGTTTATTTCTACATCTTTCTGTTGTAACTCTGCCAATTTTCCTGAACTAAAAATAACCGCCTCAACCCCCACCTGTTGTTGTTCTTTTTCAACCATCTGATCAAAAATCGCTTCTGATAATGGCACTTCAACTTCATCTTTACTCTTTGACTTCTCCTCTTGTCTTAACCTGTGACTTTGTGACCTTGTTACTACACAATCCGGAAAAATCCCAGGATATTCGTCCTTCAACACTTCAGTTGTCTGATTTTCCACTGGCTTATCAACCACAGTAGGCATCACTTCCACCTGTGATCCAGCTATATCATTACCCAAGATAAACTGTATTCCTGGACAAGATAGTTTCTCTATTACTCCAATACCACTTCACTAGTCTTCATTGGACTTTCCAACCTTACCTTATATAATGGAATACTGTTCCTCCCACCCTGAATTCCACATATTTCCACCTTTTCTGGCAATATTCTTCCCAAACTACATAACTCCTCATCTCTTACCATTAAAGATTGACTAGCTCCCGCATCTCTTAAAATTGTGACTTCTTTACCTGCTCCTCCTGATACAGATGAGTAAACTTTACCCACACAAGTAAATTCTTTAACGACATCTGGCACCTTCTTATTAATCACCTCTTGATCAGGCTGTACAATCTTTTGCACCTCCTTCGCTTCACTTGGGCTGTCCTTTACCACTTTAACAAACCCCACTGTCTTATCCCTATTTTACCACATTAGCCTTCCCAGTGCTTTTCTTCAACCACCAACACTGTGACTTTACATGGCCTAGTTTATTCCAGTGAAAACATTTGAAACTTTTCATTACTTTTCCACTGTCCAGGATTTATTTTTTAGTGTGAGGTACACTCTCCTTATTATCTCCCATCAGATCACCTTTACCTTTAACACTTGAGTATTTCTCATGTCCCCAGGTTTTAACCCTCACAGGCTGAAACTAAGGTTTGATTTATGAACAAATTCATAATCATCTGCCAGTTCTGCTGCTAATATCGCAGTTTTAACCCTCTGCTCTTCCACATGAATTCTCACTACGTCAGGAACTGAATTTTTAAACTCCTCCAAAAGTATAATTTCTCTGAGAGCTTCATACATTTGGTCTATTTTCAAAGCCCTTATCCACCTATCAAAATTACCCTGTTTGAGCCTTTCAAACTCCATGGGCGGGATTCTCCCTGAACCGGCGGGGCGCACCGTACTGGTGCCGAAGAGTGGCGTGAACCACTCCCGCGTCGGGCCACCCTCCGCACCCTCAGGGTCTAGGCCAATGCCGGCGGGGTTGTTGCCACGCCAACCGGCGCGTGAAGGCCTCCATCGGCCGGCGCGAGTTGGCGCATGCGCGGGAGCGCCAGCGTGTACTGGCGTCATCCCAGTTCATGCACAGTGGGGTTCTTCTCCGCGCCGGCCATGGCGGACCATTACAGCGGCTGGCGTGGAGGGAAAGTGCCCCCACAGCACAGGCCCACCCGCGGATTGATTGGCCCCGACTGCCTGAGGAGGAGATGGAGGAGCGGCATGTTTCCTCCGACATCGAAGGGAATGAGGCTGAAAGGATCCTTGAGGGAGACAATATCGAGGTCCTTGAGGGAGAGGATGTCGACCATGAGGCAATGGCAGTGTCTAGATGAAGCAGAGAAATTTGGGACATGCTCATTGTCGCTAGATTCATGGAGGGTGATGAGGACATCTCATTATCATCACGTGGTTTCTGTGAACATTGCCCTCCCATCTAACTGGTGGTAGCCCACACCCTCTGTGATAAAGCTCCTGTCATGGGGACTCAGCAGTTGCACATACTCCCTGGGCTGGATTCCCCAATTTGGAGACTATGTCCGGACTATCCGTGGCTTTCACGTGGGAAAATAGGCACTCCCCCAGTTCCGATCCTCCGACCGGTGAGGGGTTAACAGCCACGCCACGTAAAACGCCCGGTCTCCACGACATGCAGCGGTCGCGCCGTACAACATGGCGCCTGCCGTGTGCGGACCAGACCTGCCGGATCGTGCCTCCCTGGACACCCCCTGGCCACCCCCCCACCAGTCCGCCCATCCCTTGCCGAAGCAGCACGGCCTCCGCCTGACTGTGGCGGCGCTGGACACAGTCCGTTGCCACCACGCCGGGTTCCCGACCGTTGAGACCACGAGTCAACTGCCCGGTTGGGAATTTGGCCCATCGGGGGAGGAGCATCAGAGGAGGGCCTTTAGGTGACGCCCTGTGGCCACCCCAACGGCATGCGGCGTACTCCTCAATGATGCCATTTCAGAAGGGGCGGAGCATCTGAAAACAGGCACCGCCCCCGGTTCCATCTTAAAATGGGATTCTCCGCCCGAACACCGATTACTAATTCGGCATTGGGGAATGGAGGATCCCGTCCCATATATTCCAAACGGGTGATGACAACTTGCAATGGGGACAGTGCACAAATCCTCACCGAGTTCCTGTGAATGCCTATCTCCTGCCTGGCTGATGGCAGCTCACTTTCTCTCAATGTCTGTGGTCATATCATGGTGATGAAGCTGGGAAGATTTTATCTCCTGATCTAACATCATCCTTTGTGAGCTGCACCCTTGAGAATCAGTGCCACAGGAGTCTGAAGCAGATGGGATGGGGGTCAACTTCACCTCGAAAATACAGAGAGCACACATTTGCAACGACTGGAATGAACAAACGCTAGCCCTGTACATTGTGGGAGATATCCTCATTTGAGATGCAGGCATGACTTATCTATCCAGTCACTGTGAGGTGCTGGGAACAGTGCACTAAGCATTTGGAGAAAGCCTTGGACTAAGCACCCCACCTTTATCTTGTGCAGGGATCAGGTTACCAGGTTGGGACTATGGGAACATAACACACCAGAGCAAGGAGCTGTGGAAAGGGTGCAATTAGTTTATTTACAGAGGTGAACTTATGTACAAATGCTCAGCACCCGTGTCCAAACAACAACTAGAGCTTCTTAACTTTCTAACACTGCCGCCACATCTTGGTGCATCCCCAACATCCACAGCGGAGGAGGAAGCAGCCTGCCATGCCCCATTGTCTGTGATCACCTTGGCCAGCACACTAAGGAGGCCAAGACCTGATGTGCCCCTGACATGCTTTTGAAGTCCTGCTGTGTGGCAGTGCCACCCTCCCCGCCCTGTGGAGCTGGAACTGAAGTGGCCACAGGAAGAAAGGATTTGGATGGGCACTAGAGTCCCCGAGTCACCTGGATGGATGGCCCAGGGTGTGCTCCAACTGATTCTCCTCCCCAAGGGTGCCTGAGGGACCCTGGCTCCCACCCTGGGATAGGGGCACAGCTGGAGTGAGGTCGAGAAGCCCTGTTGTCCTCTGGTATTGGGACTGATGGATAACAGCAGGTGCCTCTCCGATGGAATATATGTCCTGGAGCAGTGCAGGTCAGAAATCGTGGACCAAGATCTTTGCGGCAGCTGCCACCCTCGCTGTGTTGACCTGGTTGCGTTGGAGTGTCAACACAATTACCTCAGACACAAGGCTGACATACTCCTCCATGCTGTTTTTCAATCCCTTCCTGATTTTCCCAAATTTGCCTTTGGAGCTCCAGTGATTGAAGCATGACCGGATCCCGAGGCTCGTCATCTGACTGGGATTCAGCAGATTCCTGGCCTCCAGCAATCCTGCGAGTGCCAGCATACTGGGACATGCCTGCCTCCACCTGCTGTGCATCTGAAAGTGTGATGTGCTCACCAGGCCGTGACCCCATGGCAAGTTCAGAATGAGGTACCACCGAGGTGTGTGTCTCTGTGCTGGTGGAGAGTGTGGGTGAGCACTGTGGTAGCTCACCTATTTCGGGGTCTGCGCATCCTTCCTTTGTGCTTCTGTTGGAGCTGGAGTCAAGGACCCCTTGGCTGCTTCCCAGATGTGCCTGCAGATAAAAGAGGAGAAACAGGAGGCATGACTCCCAGCACTGTTATCTAATGGATTTTGTAATGCTGGATCCTCACTTTGTTTATTGCCGCTGATCTCTCCATCGGCATAGCAACAGTCACTATCCTTCCCAGCCAACTGGATGGCTCCTCAATATCGGTGAGGACCTTCAGCTCTGGCATCCCTCCACCTGTCTGGGCTCTCTCCCCCTTGTTGTGTGCCAACATTTCCTGCATGAGAACAGATGGAGAGAGTGTAAGCAAGGTGCATGTCAGGGTAGATGCCTGGCATATATGGATAGTGAGTGGGAGCAGGGTGGTGATGAGGGAACAACCCCATAGGGGAGATGAAGGTGTATGGGAGAGCTCGTGTCCCTTGAACTGGTAGTGAGTGAGATTCCTGTGGCTGCGTGATGGGTGTGTGAGTTGAGAAGAGTGACTTAGCCTGGCAGAACGGAGGAGATCATTCACCCTCTTTGCGGCACTGGATGGCTGTCCCCTTCTACAGGGCATTGTCACTCACCACAGTTGCCACCGCCTCCCATGCTGGGCTTGTGAGCTTGAGGATTTCTGTCCTGAGCACGGGTAGACAATATCATGGCAGACCTCTACATCATCGAGGAGTCTCTCCAGAGAGGTGTCAGAGAATTTTGGAGCAGATTTCCTGCCAGCTCTCGCTTCCCAACGGTACGTGTGCCAGCTGTGTGCAGGGCCGTCATTTAAATGTGGAGCCTCAATGATTGAAGCACTGAGATGATAGCGGGCGGTGAACCAGAGGCTGTCTCTGTAGCGTTACAGCGTGGAACCCCATGGATGAAGAATTTTGGCACGAAGTACTGCACTATATGGCAGCTCAACATCGCTTTCCCTGCCCACTGTCTTTCCAACAATGGAAATACTTCACATTTTAACTGAGTTTGAGTTTCAATTGGAGAAATATATGGACAGTTGTGGTCTCCTTATTTAAGGAAGGATACAAATGTGTCAGAAGCAGTTCAGAGAACATTTAATCGACTGATACCTTCGGAATGTTTGGACAGGCTGGTGCTGTATTCATTGGAGTTCAGAAGATTGAGAGGTAATCTTATTGAAGCAGACGTGATCCTGAGGGATATTGATAGGAGAAGGCTGAAAGGATGCTTCCCTTGTGGAAAAGACCAGCAGTGGACAGAGTTTCAAAACAGTCAGTGAGAAAGGAATACAGGAAACTCACACCAGGTTTGCAATTCTCAGCAGCAGTGAATTTACAATGCCTGTCAGTACAGTAAATTTAACATGGGTGGAATTGTTCACTATATCTGCTTACACCCCTTTTTTGCACATTCCTGTTAGTGATCCTGGTTTTGCACATTCCAGTTAGCAATCCTAATTTTGCATATTCCAGTTAGTACTTCTGATTTTGCATATTCCAGTTAGTACTCCTGATTTTGTATATTCCAGTTAGTACTTCTGATTTTGCATATTCCAGTTAGTACTCCTGATTTTGCATATTCCAGTTAGTACTTCTGATTTTGCATATTTCAGTTAGTACTCCTGATTTTGCATATTCCAGTTAGTACTTCGGATTTTGCACATTCCTGTTAGTGCTCCTGGTTTTGCACATTCCAGTTAGTACTTTGATTTTGCATATTCCAGTTAGTACTCCTGATTTTGCATATTCCTGTTAATGCTCCTGATTTTGCATATTCCAGTTAGTACTTCTGCTTTTGCATATTCCAGTTAGTACTCCTGATTTTGCATATTCCAGTTAGTACTCCTGATTTTGCATATTCCAGTTAGTACTTCTGATTTTGCATATTCTTGTTAGTGCTCCTGATTTTGCATATTCCAGTTAGTACTTCTGCTTTTGCATATTCCTGTTAGTACTCCTGATTTTGCATATTCCAGTTAGTACTTCTGATTTTGCATATTCCTGTTAGTGCTCCTGATTTAGCATTTTCCAGTTAGTACTTCTGGTTTTGCACATTCCAGTTAGTACTTCTGGTTTTGCACATTCCAGTTAGTACTTCTGATTTTGCATATTCCAGTTAGTACTCCTGATTTTGCATATTCCAGTTAGTACTTCTGATTTTGCATATTCCAGTTAGTACTTCTGCTTTTGCATATTCCAGTTAGTACTTCTGATTTTGCATATTCCTGTTAGTGCTCCTGGTTTTGCATATTCCAGTTAGTACTCCTGATTTTGCATATTCCTGTTAGTACTTCTGATTTTTCATATTCCTGTTAGTGCTCCTGATTTTGCATATTCCAGTTAGTACTTCTGCTTTTGCATATTCCAGTTAGTACTTCTGATTTTGCATATTCCTGTTAGTACTCCTGATTTTGCACATTCCAGTTAGTACTTCTGATTTTGCATATTCTAGTTAGTACTCCTGATTTTGCATTTTCCAGTTAGTACTCCTGATTTTGCATATTCCTGTTAGTGCTCCTGATTTTGCATATTCCTGTTAGTGCTCCTGATTTTGCATATTCCTGTTAGTACTCCTAATTTTGCATATTCCTGTTAGTGCTCCTGGTTTTGCATATTCCAGTTAGTACTTCTGATTTTGCATATTCCAGTTAGTACTCCTGATTTTGCATATTCCAGTTAGTACTTCTGATTTTGCATATTCCTGTTAGTGCTCCTGATTTTGCATATTCCAGTTAGTACTTTTGATTTTGCATATTCCAGTTAGTACTTCTGATTTTGCATATTCCTGTTAGTGCTCCTGGTTTTGCATATTCCTTTTTTTTTTAAATAATTTTTATTGAAATTTTTTACAGAAAATATAGCAACAAACAATGAAAAGCAACAATAAAACACCATAGTAACTGTAACACCCCCCCAAGACCGTATCAACGCATGTATCTCACCCCCCCCCCAACCCAGTAAACAACAAAAGAACTTAAAAATAAATTTAAATTAAATAAACATAGTCAACGCCCCCCTTTTTACCCCCTTCCCCCCCAGTTTGCTGCTGCTGCTGACCCAGTACCCTATCGCTGAGCCAGAAAGTCGAGGAAAGGCTGCCACCGCCTAAATAACCCTTGTACCGATCCTCTCAGGGCGAATTTGACCTTCTCCAGCTTAATAAAACCCACCATGGCATTGATCCGGTCTCCACGCTTGGGGGTCTCGCATCCTTCCACTGTAGCAAGATCCTCCGCCGGGCTACTAGGGACGCAAAGGCCAAAACACCGGCCTCTCTCGCCTCCTGCACTCCCGGCTCCACCGCAACCCCAAAAACCGCGAGTCCCCAGCCTGGCTTGACCCTGGATCCTACCACCCTCGACACCGTCCTCGCCACCCCCTTCCAGAACTCCTCCAGTGCCAGGCATGCCCAGAACATATGGGCATGGTTCGCTGGACTCCCCGTGCACCTGACACACCTGTCTTCGCCCCCAAAGAACCTACTCATCCTAGACCCGGACATGTGGGCCCGGTGCAGCACCTTGAATTGGATGAGGCTAAGCCGCGCACATGAGGAGGAAGAGTTACCCTCTCCAGGGCATCAGCCCATGTCCCATGTTCGATCTGTTCCCCCAGTTCCCCCTCCCACTTAGCCTTTAGCTCCTCTACTGACGCCTCCTCCACCTCCTGCATTACCTTGTAGATATCAGATATCTTCCCATCCCCGACCCGGACCCCCGAAAGCACCCTGTCACTCACCCCCCTCGCGGGAAGCAAAGGGAATCCCTCCACCTACCGTCTAGCAAACGCCTTTACCTGCAGATACCTGAACATGTTCCCCGAGGGGAGCCCAAATTTCTCCTCCAACTCCCCCAGGCTCGCAAACCTCCCATAAATGAACAGGTCCCTTAGCTGTCTGATGCCCGCTCTGTGCCAACCCTGGAACCCCCCATCAATGTTCCCCGGGACAAACCGATGGTTCCCCCTTAACGAAGCCTCCATCAAGCCCCCCACTTCCCCCCTATGTCGCCTCCACTGCCCCCAAATCTTGAGGGTAGCCGTCACCACCGGACCCGTGGTATACCTCGTAGGAGAGAGCAGCCACGGCGCCGTTACCAGGGCCCCCAGGCTTGTGCCTCCACAGGACGCCATCTCCAACCGTTTCCATGCTGGCCCGTCCCCCTCCATCACCCACTTGCGGACCATCGACACATTGGCCGCCCAATAATACCCCGAGAGATTGGGTAACGCCAGCCCCCCACCATCTCTACCCCGCTCCAAGAAGACCCTCTTCACCCTCGGGGTCCCATGCGCCCAAACAAAGCTCATGATACTGCTAGTCACCCTCCTAAAAAAGGCCCTAGGGATAAAGATGGGCAAACACTGAAAAAGGAACAAGAACATCGGGCGAACTGTCATTTTGACGGACTGCACTCTACCCGCCAGCCATAGCGGCACCATGTCCCACCTTTTGAATTCCTCCTCCATCTGCTCCACAAGTCTGGTAAAATTAAGCTTATGGAGAGTCCCCCAACTCCTGGCCACCTGCACCCCCAGGTACCTGAAACTCTTCACTGCCCTCTTAAACGGGAGCCTCCTAATTCCCTCCTCCTGATCACCCGGGTGCACTACAAATACCTCGCTCTTACCCAGATTCAGCTTATAGCCCGAGAAGCTCCCAAACTCAGCCAACAGCTGAAGGTGTGTGGGAGAGTGAGTGCTCATGTCCCTTGAGCTGGTAGTGAGTGAGATTCCTGTGGCTGCGTGATGGGTGTGTGAGTTGAGAAGAGTGACTTAGCCTGACAGAACGGAGGAGATCATTCACCCTCTTTGCGGCACTGGATGGCTGTCCCCTTCTACAGGGCATTGTCACTCACCACAGTTGCCACCGCCTCCCATGCTGGGCTTGTGAGCTTAAGGGTTTCTGTCCTGAGCACGGGTAGACAATATCATGGCAGACCTCTACATCATCGAGGAGTCTCTCCAGGGAGGAGCTCCCAAACTCAGCCAACAGCTCCATCACCCCCGGCATTCCCCCCTCTGGGTCCGCCACATACAACAGCAGGTCGTCCGCATACAGCGATACCCTATGTTCCTCCCCACCCCGCACCAGGCCCCTCCACCTCCCCGACTCCCTCAGTGCCAAAGCCAAAGGTTCTATCGCCAGTGCAAAAAGCAAGGGGGACAGGGGGCACCCCTGCCTGGTCCCATGGTAGAGCCTGAAGTACTCTGATCTCCTTCCATTGGTAACTACACTCGCCATCGGGGCCTTGTAGAGCAACCTCACCCATTTGATGAACCCCTCCCCGAATCCGAACCGCTCCAGCACCTCCCACAGGTACCCCCACTCAACTCTATCAAACGCCTTCTCTGCATCTAGCGCCACCACTATCTCCGTCTCCACCTCCACCGCCGGCATCATAATAACATTTAACAATCTCCGCACATTCGTGTTAAGCTGTCTTCCCTTGACAAATCCTGTCTGATCCTCGTGTATCACCCTGGCACACAGTCCTCTATCCTGGTGGCCAGGATCTTCGCCAGCAACTTAGCGTCCACATTGAGGAGCGAGATTGGCCTGTATGATCCACACTGCAGGGGGTCCTTTCCCGCTTCAGGATCAGAGAGATCAGCGCCCGTGACATCGTCGGGGGCAAAGCCCCCCCCTCCCATGCCTCATTGAAGGCTCGCACCAACAGGGGGCCCGCCAGATCCGCATACTTTTTATAAAATTCCACCGGGAACCCATCTGGCCCTGGCGCCTTACCTGACTGCCTTTGACCAATCCCCCTGACTAGCTCCTCCAACTCTATCGGTGCCCCCAGCCCCTCCACCAGCTCCTCATGCACCTTTGGGAAGTTTAGCCTGTTCATGAAGCTCTCCACCCCCCCCCCCCTCCTCCCCCCCCCCTCCCCCCCCCCCCCCCCCCCCCCACCCACCGGTGGCTCCGACCGGTACAGTTCCTCGAAAAAGTCCCTAAAGACCCCGTTCACCTCTGCCCCCTTCTGCACCACATTCCCACCCTTATCCGTCACTCCACCAATTTCCCTAGCCGCATCTCGCCTGCGGAGCTGATGTGCCAACATCCTGCTCGCCTTCTCCCCATACTCATATACCGCACCCTGCACCCTCCTCCACTGTGTCTCCGCCTTTCTGGTGGTCAGCAAGTCGAACTCGGCCTGCAAACTACGCCATTCCCCAGCAACCCCTCCTCCGGGGCCTCCGCGTACCTCCTATCCACATCCAGGAGCTCCCCACCAGTCTCTCCCTCTCCCTTCTCTCCCTCCTTTCCTGATGGGCCCGGATGGAAATCAGCTCCCCCCGGATCACAGCTTTCAGAGCCTCCCAGACCATCTCCACCCGGACCTCCCCCGTGTCGTTGGTCTCAAGATACCCCTCAATACTTCCACGGACCCTCCTACACACCTCCTCATCAGCCAGCACCCCCACATCCAGACGCCACAGCGGGCGCTGGTCCCGTGCCTCCCCCATTTCCAAATCGACCCAGTGCGGAGCATGGTCTGAAATTGCTATGGCCGAATACTCGGCATCCTGCACCTTCGGGATCAATCCCCTGCTCAGGACGGAAAAATCTATTCGGGAGTAAACCCTATGCACATGGGAGAAAAAGGAATACTCCTGCGCCCTCGGCCTTCCAAACCTCCAGCGATCCACCCCTCCCATCTGGTCCATAAACCCCCTCAGCACCTTGGCCGCCGCCGGCCTCCTACCCGTCCTTGAACTGGACCGGTCCAGTGGAGGATCTAGCACCGTGTTAAAGTCTCCCCCCATGATCAGGTCCGGAATGCGGCCCAACATGCGCCTCATAAAGCCAGCATCATCCCAATTCGGGGCATACATATTTACCAGCACCACCTTCTCTCCCTGCAGCCTACCCTTCACCATAATAAATCTGCCCTCCTTGTCCGCCACAACCTCAGACGCCTCGAACGCCACCTTCTTCCCCACCAGAATCGCCACGCCCCCGGTTCTTCGCGTCTAATCCTGAGTGGAAAACCTGCCCCACCCACCCCTGCCTCAGACGAACCTGGTCCGCCACCTTCAAGTGGGTCTCCTGGAGCATAGCCACGTCCGCCTTCAGCCCCTTCAAATGAGAAAATACCCGAGCCCACTTAACCGGCCCATTCAGCCCCCTGGTGATCAGCCGGATCAGAGGGCACCCCGCCCCCCTCCCCCGCCGACTAGCCATAGCTCATCGACTGCTCGACCCAGGCCGGCACACCCTGCCCGACCCGATCCCCATGACGATACCGCCTCCCCTCTACGCCCCCCGGCCCACACCAGCTCTCTCCTGGCCCTTCCAGCAGCAACCCGGTATTTCCCCCCCCCCCCCCCCCCCCCCCCCCCCCAACCCCCAGGCTAGGACCCTTCCTAGCCGCGACGCACCCTCCATGGTACTTCCGTGAGTCAGCTGACTTCTGCTGACCCCGGCAACTCCCGCCAAAACCCGGCCCGTCCCGACATGGGGTCATCCCCCCTCCTGCCACACCTCCTTGGTACCGCTTCAGCGCGGGGGAAAACCAGTAGAGGCCACGCCCCCACCGCCAGCTCCACCCCTAGTTTTGCATATTCCTGTTAGTACTTCTGATTCGGCATATTATTGGCAGTGTTCCTGGTTTTGCATATTCCTGTTAGTACTCCTGGGGTTGCACATTCCTGTTTCGTTTTCCTGGTTTTGCATATTCCAGTTAGAGCTCCTGGTTTTGCATATCCCTGTTAGTCCTCCTGGTTTTACTTATTCCTGTTAATGCATTTGGCTTTGGATGTTCCTGTTAGTACTCCTGGTTTTGCGTATTCCTCTTAGTACTCCTGATTTTGTGCATTCTTGTTAGTACTCCTGATTTTGCATATTTCTGTTAATGCTCCTGGTTTTGCATATTCCTATTTATACTCCTGATTTTGCGTATTCCTGTTAGTACTCTTGGTTTTGCAAATTGCTGTTTGTACTCCTAGTTTTGCATATTCCAGTTACTACTCCTTGTTTTGCATATTTCTGTTAGTGCTTCTGAGTTTGCATATTCCTGTTAGTACTCCTGGTTGTGTGTATTCCTGTTAGTTTTCCTGGTTCTGCGTATTCCTGTTAGTACTTCTGATTGTGTGTATTCCTGTCAGTGCTCCTGGTTTTGCATATTGCTGTTAGTATTTCTGATTTTTCATATTCCTGTTAGTGCTCCTAATTTTGCATTTCCCGTTAGTGCTCCTGGTTTTGCATATTCCTGTTAGTACTCCTGATTTTGAATATTCCAGTTAGTACTCCTGATTTTGCATATTCCTGTCAGTGCTCCTGAGTTTGCATATTCCAGTTAGTGCTCCTGATTTTGCATTTCCTGTTAGTGCTCCTGGTTTTGCGTATTCCTGTTAGTACTCCTGGTTTTGCATATTCCTGTTAGTACTCCTGATTTTGAATATTCCCGTTAGTACTCCTGATTTTGAATATTCCAGTGTGTACTCCTGATTTTGCATATTCCTGTCAGTGCTCCTGATTTTGCATATTCCAGTTAGTACTCCTGATTTTGCATAATCCTGTTAGTACTCCTGATTTTGCATATTCCAGTTAGTACTTCTGATTTTGCATATTCCTGTTAGTGCTCCTGATTTAGCATTTTCCAGTTAGTACTTCTGATTTTGCACATTCCAGTTAGTAGTTCTGATTTTGCATATTTCAGTTCGTGCTCCTGATTTTGCATATTCCTGTTAGTACTCCTGGTTTTGCATATTCCTGTTAGTACTCCTGATTTTGAATATTCCCGTTAGTACTCCTGATTTTGAATATTCCAGTGTGTACTCCTGATTTTGCATATTCCTGTCAGTGCTCCTGATTTTGCATATTCCAGTTAGTACTCCTGATTTTGCATAATCCTGTTAGTACTCCTGATTTTGCATATTCCAGTTAGTACTTCTGATTTTGCATATTCCTGTTAGTGCTCCTGATTTAGCATTTTCCAGTTAGTACTTCTGATTTTGCACATTCCAGTTAGTAGTTCTGATTTTGCATATTCCAGTTCGTGCTCCTGATTTTGCATATTCCAGTTAGTACTTCTCTTTTTGCATATGCCTGTTAATGCTCCTGGTTTTGCAAATTCCTGTTAGTACTTCTGATTCGGCGTATTACGGTCAGTGTTCCTGGTTTTGAATATTCCTGTTAGTACTCCTGGTGTTGCACATTCCTGTTTTGTTTTCCTGGTTTTGCATATTCCTATTAGTTCTCCTGGTTTTGCATATTCCTGTTCGTACTCCTGGTTTTACATATGCCTGTTAGTACTTCTGATTCGGCATATTACTGGCAGTGCTCCTGGTTTTGTATATTCCTGTTAGTACTCCTTGTTTTGCATATTTCTGTAAGCGCTTCTGAGTTTGCATATTTCTGTAAGCGCTTCTGAGTTTGCATATTCCTGTTAGTACTCCTGATTGTGTGTATTCCTGTTAGTTCTCCTGGTTCTGCATATTCCTGTTAGTACTCCTGATTTTGTGTATTCCTGTCAGTGCTCCTGGTTTGGCATATCGCTGATAGTATTTCTGATTTTTCATATTCCTGTTAGTGACCCTGATGTTGCGTATTCCCGTTAGTGCTCCTGATTTTGCATTTCCCGTTAGTGCTTCTGGTTTTGCATATTCCTGTCAATATTTCTGATTGTGTGTATTCCTATTAGTGCTCCTGATTTTGCATTTCCTGTTAGTGCTCCTGGTTTTGCGTATTCCCGTTAGTACTCCGGATTTTGCATATTCCTGTTAGTACTCCTGATTTTGCATATTCCTGTTAGTACTCCTGATTTTGCGTATTCCCGTTAGTACTCCTGATTTTGCATATTCCAGTTAGTACCCCTGATTTTGCATAATCCTGTCAGTGCTCCTGATTTTGAATATTCCAGTTAGTACTCCTGATTTTGCATATTCCTGTTAGTACTCCTGATTTTGCATATTCCAGTTAGTACTTCTGATTTTGCATATTCCTGTTAGTGCTCCTGATTTTGCATATTCCAGTTAGTACTTCTGATTTTGCATGTTCCTGTTAGTGCTTCTGATTTTGCATTTTCCAGTTAGTACTTCTGATTTTGCACATTCCAGTTAGTACTTCTGATTTAGCATATTCCAGTTAGTACTCCTGATTTTGCATATTCCTGTTAGTACTTCTGATTTTGCATATTCCTGTTAGTGCTCCTGGTTTTGCAAATTCCTGTTAGTACTTCTGATTCGGCGTATTACGGTCAGTGTTCATGGTTTTGCATATTCCTGTTAGTACTCCTGGTGTTGCACATTCCTGTTTTGTTTTCCTGGTTTTGCATATTCCTATTAGTTCTCCTGGTTTTGCCTATTTCTGTTAATGCTCCTGGTTTTGCATATTCCTGTTAGTACTTCTGATTCGGCGTAGTACTGTCAGTGTTCCTGGTTTTGCATATTCCTGTTAGTACTCCTGGTGTTGCACATTCCTGTTTTGTTTTCCTGGTTTTGCATATTCCAGTTAGAGCTCCTGGTTTTGCATATCCCTGTTAATGCTCGCGTATTTGCATATTCCTGTTAATGCTCGCGTATTTGCATATTCCTGCCAGTGCTCCTGGTTCTGCGTATTCCTGTTAGTACTTCTGATTGTATGTATCCCTGTCAGTGCTCCTGGTTTTGCATATTGCTGTTAGTATTTCTGATTTTGCATATTCCTGTTGGTGTTCCTGATGTTGCGTGTTCCCGTTAGTGCTCCTGATTTTGCATTTCCCGTTAGTGCTCCTGGTTTTGCATATTCCTGTCAATATTTCTGATTGTGTGTATTCCTATTAGTACTCCTGATTTTGCATTTCCTGATAGTGCTCCTGGTTTTGCGTATTCCTGTTAGTACTCCTGATTTTGCATATTCCCGTTAGTACTCCTGATTTTGCATATTACAGTTAGTACTCCTGATTTTGCATGCTCCTGATTATGCATATTCCAGTTAGTACTCCTGATTTTGCATATTCCCATTAGTACTCCTGATTTTGCATTTTCCAGTTAGTACTCCTGATTTTGCATATTCCTGTCAGTGCTCCTGATTTTGCATATTCCAGTTAGTACTCCTGGTTTTGCGTGTTACTGTTAGCACTCCTGGTTTTGCATATTGCTGTTAGTATTTCTGATTTTGCATATTCCTGTTAGTGCTCCTGATGTTGCGTATTCCTGTTAGTGCTCCTGATTTTGCATTTCCCGTTAGTGCTCCTGGTTGTGCATATTCCTGTCAATATTTCTGATTGTGTGTATTCCTATTAGTGCTCCTGATTTTGCATTTCCTGTTAGTGCTCTTGGTTTTGCGTATTCCTGTTAGTACTCCTGGTTGTGCATATTCCCGTTAGTACTCCTGATTTTGTGTGTTCCCGTTAGTACTCCTGATTTTGCATATTCCAATTAGTACTCCTGATTTTACTGCTCCTGATTTTGCATATTCCAGTTAGTACTCCTGATTTTGCATATTCCCGTTAGTACGCCTGATTTTGCATTTTCCAGTTAGTACTCCTGATTTTGCATATTCCTGTCAGTGCTCCTGATTTTGCATATTCCAGTTAGCACTCCTGGTTTTGCGTATTCCTGTTAGCACTCCTGGTTTTGCATATTGCTGTTAGTATTTCTGATTTTGCATATTCCAGTTAGTGCTCCTGATTTTGCGTATTTCCGTTAGTGCTCCTGGTTTTGCATATTGGTTGGATTGGATTGGATTTGTTTATTGTCACGTGTACCGAGGTACAGTGAAAAGTATTTTTCTGCAAGCAGCTCAACAGATCATTCAGTACATGGGAAGAAAAGGGAATTGAACAGAATTCAAGAAAATACATGAGAATACATAATAGGGCAACACAATATATACAATTTAACTACATAAGCATTGGCATCGGATGAAGCATACAGGGTGTAGTGTTAATGAGGACAGTCCATAAAAGGGTCATTTAGGAGTCTGGTGACAGTGGGGAAGAAGCTGTTTTTGAGTCTGTTCGTCCGTGTTCTCAGACTTCTGAATCTCCTGCCCGATGGAAGAAGTTGGAAAAGTGAGTAAGCCGGGTGGGAGGGATCCTTGATTATGCTGCCTGCTTTCCCCCGGCAGCGGGAGTACTCCCATATTCCTGTTAGTATCCCTGATTTTGTGTATTCCTGTTAGTTCTCCTGGTTCTGCGTATTCCTGTTAGTGCTTCTGATTGTGTATATTCCTGTCAGTGCTCCTGGTTTTGCATATTGCTGTTAGTATTTCTGATTTTGCATTTCCCGTTAGTGCTCCTGGTTTTGCATATTCCTGTCAATATTTCTGATTGTGTGTATTCCTATTAGTACTCCTGATTTTGCATTTCCTGTTAGTGCTCCTGGTTTTGCGTATTCCTGGTAGTACTCCTGATTTTGCATATTCCCATTAGTACTCCTGATTTTGCATATTCCAGTTAGTACTCCTGATTTTGCATATTCCTGTCAGTGCTCCTGATTTTGCATATTCCAGTTAGTACTCCTGATTTTGCATATTTCAGTTAGTACTCCTGGTTTACATATTCCAGTTAGTACTCCTGATTTTGCATATTCCTGTCAGTGCTCCTGATTTAGCACATTCCAGTTAGTACTCCTGATTTTGCATATTCCAGTTAGTACTCCTGATTTTGCATATTCCTGTCAGTGCTCCTGATTTTGCATATTCTAGTTAGTACTCCTGATTTTGCATATTCCAGTTAGTACTCCTGGTTCGCATATTCCCGTTAATACTCCTGATTTTGCATGTTCCTGTTAGCACTCCTGGTTTTGCGTATTCCTGTTGGCACTCCTGATTTTGCATATTCCCGTTAATACTCCTGGTTTTGCATGTTCCTGTTAGCACTCCTGATTTTGCATATTCCTGTTAGCACTCCTGATTTTGCATATTCCTGTTAGTGCTCCTGATTTTGCGTATTCCTATTTGTGCTCCTGGTTATGTGCCATGGCAGGAGCATGGATCTGAATAACAAGTATCTTCACAGGATGCGGGTGTCTCTGGCTAGGCCAGCATTAATTGCCCATTCCTAGTTGCCCTTTACAAGGTGGTGATGAGACACCTTCCAGAACGGCTATCCTCTACATAGAACATAGAACATAGAACAGTACAGCACAGAACAGGCCCTTCGGCCCTTGATGTTGTGCCGAGCAATGATCACCCTACTTAAACCCACGTAACCCGTAACCCAACAATCCCCCCATTAACCTTACACTACGGGCAATTTAGCATGGCCAATCCACCTAACCCGCACATCTTTGGACTGTGGGAGGAAACCGGAGCACCCGGAGGAAACCCACGCACACAGGGGGAGGACGTGCAGACTCCACACAGACAGTGACCCAGCCGGGAATCGAACCTGGGACCCTGGAGCTGTGAAGCATTGATGCTAACAGGTACACCCACTGTGCTGTTAGGGAGGGAGCTTGGCGCAGCGACAGTGAAGGATATATTTCCAAGCCAGGATGGTGAGCGATGTGCAGGAGAACCTGCAGGTGGTGGTGTTCTCTTTTCTTTCCAGAAGGCGCAGACCATGGATTTGGGAATTACTGTCAAACAGAGAGATTAATCTTCCAGTCTGGGTGAGAGTTCCCCATTGAATAATTCAAAGGATTTAGCATAATTCTGAAAACACAAACTTAGTTTTCAATTAAGTCAATTTAACCAGTTATGAGGCTGAGGCCTTTTTTCTCCATTCTGCTATTGCAACTTTATCAGGAACCCTTTTCGTGCAAAAAAACCTGCATTTCTCTAGCACCTTTCATGATCTAAGGATGTGGCAAAGCATTTTACAGCAATTGAAGAAAGGTTTGAAATACAGCCACTGCTGCCATGCCGGAAAGGCGGCAGCCAATTTGCACAGAGCAAACTCGCCAAGCACCATTGGAATAGGGGCCAAATAATTTAATTGAAATGTTGGGTGAAGGATATATGTTGACCAGGACTTCAGGAATAACTTCTTCAAATAGTGCCACCAGATCTTTCACCTCCACCTGAGAGGGTAGGTAGAGCCTCTGTTTCATATCTTAGCTGAAAGATACGTGGGATTCTCCGTCCCACCAGCCCTGTTTTATGGCACAGCGGCCCCGCCAGCAGCGGGATTCTCCCATCCCAGAGCCGGCCAAAGGGATTTCCCATTGTGGCCACCTCACGGAGAAACCTGCAGGCGTGGGTGCACTGCCGGCGAAGGGGAAGATCCCGCCGATGGAGAATCCCGCAGAACAACTCTGACAGTGCGGCATTCCCTTGGTAATATGCTCAAAGTGACAATCCACATTAGGTGTTGATGTTCCCAGACTGGGCTTGAATCCAGAACATTCTAACTCAGGAAGTGAACCGAACCATGGATGATGCCGAGTCACGGTGGTGGAATGGGGAGGGGAAATGGGGAAAACCCTGAAGAAATTCCCAGTAGATGCCAACATTGAAGAATAGGTTAAATAGGTGATTGAATAAATGGGGAGGTGGGGGCGTGGCTGCCAAAGGAATATTGGATAGTGAGGGGGGTGAAAATGGGAGTCAGGACTGCTGATCATGTGGACGATGTACTGCCCCGTTTTAATATTTGCAATTACTACCTCTCCGTCATTCAACCTGATTGAGTAGAATGACTCATGCCACATGAAACAGGTTTCCCCCCCCCCCCCCCCCCTTATAAGGCAAGTTATTTTCCATCCACCGCTCTGTCCTTATTGAGCTGACTATATTTGATTAACTATGTATTTCTGATTTTTATATTTGATTACACGTTTAATGTTCAACCTGAAGAATTTATTCACAGCTGATTTAATTTTAAACCCTGGGATCTGAAGTTAAGGAAGAAACAAAAGGCTGCAAATTAAGAGGCCACCGCAGAAATTCCCAGCAGGCCTTAGAGCTTTAAACGTCAGGCCCGCTGGAGCAGATCATCCATTTCCAGAAGGTGCTTGTACAAATGCAACAGCAGCTGATTTAAAAAGAGTTGACTGTGCTTTCTTTTTGTTTGTTTTGTAACCAGAACTTTTGCCCTTTCTGGTGAAGAAGGCGGATGATGGCAACCTTGGGCACGGAGAGTTTCAGGAGTGGCACTCCGATCCAGACACCAGAGGGGAACGTGGTGATGAACTTCAGCTTTGATGGCTACCCATTGGAAGAGGAAGAGCCTCGGGTTAAAAAGAGGCAGAGGGAGGACAGTAGGATGTCCATGACCAATGAACCAGGTGATGCCCGTGTGTATGTGTGTGTGTGTGCGTGTGTGTATGTGTGTGTGTGAGTACATGTACGTGTTTGTTATTCTTGGGAGTGCCACTGGCAAGATCAGCATTTATTTGCCCTCAAGAAGCTGGCGTTGAGCTACTTTCTTACCCCCCTGAGGGGCATTCATGAGCCAGATGTGTTTTTACGGTGATCCAGTAGTGTTGTGATCTTTAGTAAGACTAGCGTTTTGTTCCTGACTCTTTTATCAATCCATTGAATTTAAATTCCCCGACTGTCTTGGTGGGATTTGAGTTTATGTCTCAAGAGCATTAGTCTAGGTTGCTGGGTGTGGTTGAACCTGAGATTTGTCTAACCGAAACATGGCCTCTAAACTCATACATTCTGGCCCACGAGCTAACAGTAAACGCTCTGCAGTACTCATTGCCTGAAAGGGTGGTAGAGGCGGAAACCTTCGCAACATTTAAGAAGCATTTAGATGAGCACTTGAAACATCAGAGCAGACAAGGCTACAGCCCAAATGCTGAAAAATGGGATTAGAATAGATAGGTACTTGATGGCCGACGTAGACATGATGGGCTGAAGTGTCTCTTTCTGTGATGTTAAACTATGACTCTATAATTGCTCGTCCACTGGTATTACCAATGAGTTACCATCCGCTATAAATAGGTCCCTTTATTTGCTTCAGTCTGCTTATTTCACTCCCAGAGACACTGGGCTAGGTTCTCCACAACGCCAAAATCGTGGCCAGCGCCAGGAGAATCCAGTTTGACGCCATAATCGGGCCCGGCACCGGTTCGGCGATTCTCTGGGCACCAAAGGTCAGCGTCACCGGGGAGTACGCCATGCCACTGGGGGGCCATTGCCAAAAGCCTGCTCAGCAATCCTCCGCCTCTGACCGGCCGAGTTCCCGATGGTGTGGAACTAACCTGCTATTGCTGGTCGGGATGCAGTCCGCTGACGCCCTGGTCGGGGGCAGGTCGATCGGAGACCGGGGTGGGCGGGGGGGGGGGGGGGGGGGGGGGCCTTACAGGCAGCCGGTGAATTAATGTGCAGGGTTTGAGGGTCGGGCCCGTGGCCGATCGGAGGGGGTCTTGTGGGTCTACCTCCACGGTCCGGGCCCGCCATGGAACACGGCACGGTCACTGGAGGCCGCCGCTGTGCACATGCGCGGCCTCTGCCTAGGAAATGCGGGGGCCCGTGTCTGCAGCAAAAGCTGCGAGATTCACTCGGGTGAACTCATTTCACTTTTTTGCAGGAATTTCAGGAGTAAAACTCCTCCGTTTTGACGCCGATGTGGGGATATCATCTCAATAATGGAGAACCCAGCCTACTACTACTTACTGCTTTCAGAATTAATGGGTGCACTGCAGCACCTCACGCAATAGGCCATTCTTCAGACTTCAGCCAAGATGGTAAATATTGGGGAGGTTTGTCAAGGCAGTCTATGTCCACCATCATATGATTGCTCATCTACTTCCCTACCACTGCACCACTGTGCTGCCCTGCACAGTGGTTAGCACTGCTGCCTCCCATCAGCAGGGACACGGGTTTGATTCTGGCCTTGGGTGACGGTCTGTGTGGACTTTGCACATTCTCCCCGTGGCTGTGTGGGTTTCCTCCCACAGTCCAAAGATGTGCAGGTTAGGTGGGATTATGGGGATAGGGTGGGGGAGTGGGCCACGGTAGTGTGCTCTTTTGGAGTTGTATTAGAAGCAATTCAGAGGAGGTTCACTAGATTGATTCCAGAGATGAAGAGTTTGTCTTATAAAGAGAGATTGAGCAATTTAGGCCTATACTCTCAGAGGTTAGAATAATGTGAGGAGATTTGATTGAGATATATAAGAGGATAAAATGTATTGACAAACTAGACGGAGAGTGAATGCTTCCTCTTGTGGGACAATCTAGAATGAGAGGTCATAGTTTTAGGATAAAGGGGAGCAGCTTTAAAACAGAGATGAGGAGGAATTACTTCTCTCAAAGAGTCATGAATTTGTGGAATTCACTACCCCAGAGAGCGGTGACTGCTG
The DNA here is from genome assembly GCF_902713615.1 of Scyliorhinus canicula. Taxonomy (NCBI): domain Eukaryota; kingdom Metazoa; phylum Chordata; class Chondrichthyes; order Carcharhiniformes; family Scyliorhinidae; genus Scyliorhinus; species Scyliorhinus canicula. The sequence continues at coordinate 61,078,058 of NC_052160.1, read as the reverse complement.
GAACACTGAGTAAATTTAAGGAGGAGATAGACAAATTTTTAATTCGTAATGGGTTGAAGGATTATGGAGAACGAGCAGGAAAGTGGAGTTGAGGCTGAGAGGACATCAACCATGATCGTATTGGGTTCGAGGGGCTGAATTACGTGCTCCTAATTGAACCGGACCCTCGGTGTCGTGAGGCAGCAGTACTAACCACTGCGCCACCGTGCCGCCTCTATGCTCTTGTTCTTATGGTCCCCGCTGCAAGTGTGACCGGAGAATCGTGGCCCTTGAGTCTGACTGCTGGATCACTGCTGGATTTAGCCACATATGTTGTGGGATGATATGTTCTGCCACCATTTTCTACATGGTTTGCTTCCTGCTTTACAGCATTCCCTGATATTTTATGACCACTGAATTATTCAAACAGATTGCCAAACAGTTGAAGGTTTCCTATCTTTCCACACCACACTGTTGCTTCTAAACATTGCTTTCTCTGATCTGTAGCTATATTTCTGAGTTTCTTAAACAGGTTCTATAGCAACATGTGAATCCCTTTTATGCTGAAGCACTCTTTTTCTTTTACACTGTCCTCTGCGCTGATAAAATGCCAGTAGTTTAATGTTAATAATCTTTTAAGCTCAGCATTTCTTTGTGCCTATCTTTACAATGTCCATGATTCTGAAATTCATCATTTTTCAATATTATCATAGAATCCCTACAGTGCAGGAGGCCATTCGGTCCATTGAGACTGCACCGACCCTCTGAAAGAGCACCCAACCTAGGCCCACTCCACCACCCTATCCCCGTAACCTCACCTAACCTTTGGACACTAAGGGGCAAGTTAGCATGGCCAATCCACCTAACCTGCACATCTTTGGACTGTGGGAGGAAACCGGAGCACCCGGAGGAAACCCACGCAGACACGGGGAGAAAGTGCAAACTCCGCACAGTCACCCGAGGTTGGAATCGAACCTGGGCCCCTGGCGCTGTGAGGCAGCAGTGCTAATCACCGTGCCACTTCATGACTGACCTCAGAGACACGCTTCACAAGAACACGGTTTAAAGCATTGCTACTGTCCTGTGTTTGATGAGAAATAGAAGTAATAAAGAAGTAATAGAAGTAACAGGTCGATATCCTTGCAGGTTTCCCGGCAGGATAGGCTGTATGAAAGCTGAGATTCGTCCCGTACTCCAGCTGTCACTGTGTGTGTTTCTTCTCTCCTGCTAGGTCCAGCTGCTGATTGAGGAAGTCCCTGAACCACACACAAATCAGGGATCAATCCTCGGACCTGCCAATCTGGCTGGCCGTTGTCGCGCCACATGGTGCAACTACCTATAAAACCGAGGCACTGGAGGGTGTCAGAGGAACATTTCCCCCTTTCCATCAGGTGTTTGTCATGGTGCAGCCTGGTCTCGATATTAATGGGAAAGTTCCTTCGATAAAACCTTGCCACTTTAGCTAAAAGGCACCCGCAGAAAAGAGTCCCGCAGCTCGTTCCATTCAGCGCATTCAACTCTTCCTTTCTGGCTGAACTTTCTGAATTATTGATGTGAGTCACTGCTGTCAGGAGAGTGGAGGATCCTTTTGTTGCCCATCTCTTTGATGGACATAAGCCCTGGTGCTCCAGCAGTGAAGTGTCTGAGACCTCTCTCAGCAGTCAGTCGATAACACCACATTATTCCATTAGGCCTGGGCAGTAAGGTTGGATTCTACTTTGAAAGGAAATCCATCCTCAGTGTTTGTACGTGCGTGTTTTTAGAATTATTTCCCTTGATTTAAAACAAAGAGCACATGCAGGTCACTGTACAGGCTAGGCCACAATGCTTCACATCAGACAGGATCTTCCACGTGCATTCTGGAAACAATGTGCTGCTTGGGATAATTCGGTGACGGTCCTGGGTATCACTGGATCAGGGGCCCCGGATCCATTGAGGGGCCCTTGTTTGGAGTACGGTTTTGTGGGCCACAATAAGAGGCACTTGTTTGTCTTCGGCCCCCTCTCACTTCCTTGGACGTTTATCTGGGTTTTGTGTGGGGCCCACAAAGCACGATACCAGACAGCCTTGCACGGCCAACTCTCCTGGAGCTATCATTGGTCCATTGATACTTAATCCAGATGTTTTTTGCCTTGTGGAGCTTGCTGAGTGGACAGGGGCATGGGGATGTGCTGTCTTGTGGCTAGCAGTGAGCATGCTGGCCTGCCCACCACAGCGGGGATTAATTCCCTGCTCAGTGCAGGTCTGACTAGAAACACCGCAACCAGCAAGCGGGAAATCTTCCCTCGTTGTTTACCGGGTGGGAGCGTCCAGGCCAATTCCCAAATGCTCTCGGGGGATGGGTGGAATCTTCCAGGAGGAGGGTGAATCACCAGGAACATATCGCGAGGTTCAGCAGGGGCACATCCCATAATGTGCGGGTGGGCTGAAATTGTGATCGCGTGTTCTCCATTTAGAATTAGTCTGAACTGTAAGACACAGCAACTGTGCCTCCGCTGGTTGTAGTGCTGAGCCCCATACCCCAGGAAGGTCTCGGATCGATTCCCAGTCTCAGCTGAGTTAGTTGGTAGGAGTGGAAAGGCTACCAAACTTACCAATCAAACTGAATCCAGATCTGGATCTGGCTGTGACAGTAGGCCACGTGAGCATCTTCTTTATTACCAGGCAGTTGCTGGGCTCAAACATGGCACGTTCCCATGAATAGGTGGTCAAAAATGACAGATGCACTACTCGGCATCCTCCCATTCCCTGCCTGGTTACAGAAATGTCAAATGAGAATATCTTTAAGAAATGGATGTTTAGCGGTGGATCTCAGATCAATTGGGTGATTTCAAAGTGCTGACTGCTCTCATTAGTGAATTTAAACCTGATCTCTGTGTTAAAAAGGGTCCTTTGTCTTATGGCTGTTGTTTGGGAATTTATTAACGGTTATCTATTTACTGTAATCTTTGGGGATTTATTGCTGTTGATAGTTATTAAGATGTTTACTGTGGGTTTATAAAGTGTTAACTGATTTCATAAATAAACAGAGTTTTAATTTAAAAGTACTGTAGACTTCTTTTGCATCACACCTATAATGTAGGCCCGTGTGCTCCCTATAACCACAATCTATTAAAAGTTGTGGGTCAGGTGATACACTTTGGGGTTCTCTAAACCCTGGTCCATAACAGAACAAACAGGGTCATAGGGTCGCCAACTGTGATTAAATGCAATCCTGGAGAATTGGGATGTTCCAGTTTCCTCCCACAGTCCAAAGATGTGCAGGTTAGGTGGGTTTACGAGGATAGGGTGGGGGAATGTACCCAGGTGCAGACTCGATGGGCCAAATGGCTTCCTTCTGCAGTGTAGGGATTCTATGATTCTATTCTATGATCCTCTAGTTCGATGGACCTGGCCCCATGCTCCAGCCAGTATTCTGTCAACACATCCATTATTGTGACGTCCCGCCTTCTTCCCCCAATTGGAAAGCAAAAAGACTCATTGTCTAATTGGATTCTGCTCGACTTCAATCAAATAATTCAATTAAACAGCCTTTTTTACCCCATTTACAATGTTTCCATACCAGACAAAGAGAAATGATCAAAGAAAATGACAAAAGACTATCCTATTTAATATCCCGATGATTTTTCTCCCGAGTCGCACACAGCAGTGTCCTGGAGATTGATCTTTGATCCCTGGAGACCCCTGGCCAATCCTGGAGGGTTGACAAACCTAAGCAGCCAAGTTTCTGAGTCAGGGTTTCTGAAGAATAGACATTGTTTTGGAAACCATTCATGATGAGGGTTTAATTGTTTTTTGTTGTGTCTTTACATTGCAGGCAGTGTATCACAGCCCAAGGACAGCTATCATGGCATTTACTTTGCGATGCTCCTGGCTGGAGTCGGATTCCTACTGCCTTACAACAGCTTCATCACAGATGTGGATTACCTACACCAAAAATATCCAGGTGAATTCTTGTGAGAAGCTGAGGGAAAGACATTGGGTGGGATTCTCTGTTGCCTGACGCCAATATTGCAATCGGAAATCGGGCGGAGAATCCATGCCGATGCCCGAATCGGAACCAGCGCCAGTTTGATGCCGGTCAGCCAGGCTCTACCCCACCGCACGCTGTTGCAATGACGTTGGCGTGTTATCAGAAGGCTTGCCTGCGATTCCCAACCGTGCGGTTGATGTGTGGTCTGAGCAGTTGGGACGCCGGCATGGCGGCTGCAGACTGTGTCCAGAGCCGCCACACTCCGCGATCCGATCAGCTGGCTGGGGGTGGCTTTACAAGGGCTGGGGGGGCTGGTGGGAGGTGGCCAGGTGTGGGGTCACGGATGGGGGGGCTGGTTCCACGCATGGCTGACGCCATGTTGTACGGCGTGACCTCATGTTGTGCGGCATCAACACCTTTCCTGCGCAAAGTGTTCGGTGCCTTTCCGCTGCTCGGTTTTCGGTGTCTTACCCCGCTCGGTGTCTTTCCATTCACTCGGACTTTGGTGCCTTTACCCCGCTCGGTGTTCGGTGCCTTTCCCCCGCTCGGTGTTCGGTGCCTTTCCCCCGCTCGGTGTTCGGTGCCTTTCCCCCGCTCGGTGTTCGGTGCCTTTCCCCCGCTCGGTGGTCGGTGCCTTTCCCCCGCTCGGTGTTCGGTGCCTTTTCCCCGCTCGGTGTTCGGTGTCTTTCCCCCGCTCGGTGTTCGGTGCCTTTCCCCCGCTCAGTGTTCGGTGCCTTTACCCCGCTCGGTGTTCGGTGTCTTTCCCCCGCTCGGTGTTCGGTGCCTTTGCTCCTCTCGGTGTTCGGTGCCTTTGCCCCTCTCGGTGTTCGGTGTTTTTCCCTCGCTCGGTGTTCGGTGCCTTTACCCCATTCGGTGTTCGGTGTCTTTCCCCCGCTCGGTGTTCGGTGCCTTTACCCCATTCGGTGTTCGGTGCCTTTACCCCATTCGGTGTTCAGTGTCTTTCCCCCGCTCGGTGTTTGGTGCCTTTCCCCCGCTCGGTGTTCAGTGTCTTTCTCCCTCTCGGTGTTCGGTGTCTTTCCCCCGCTCGGTGTTCGGTGCCTTTCCCCCGCTCGGTGTTCGGTGCCTTTCCCCCGCTCGGTGTTCGGTGCCTTTCCGCTGCTTGGTGCTCGGTGTCTTTCCCTTCACTCGGACTTTGGTGCCTTTACCCCGCTCGGTGTTCGGTGCCTTTCCCCCGCTCAGTGTTTGGTGCGTATCCTCAGCTCAGTGTTCAGTGTCTTTCTCCCGCTCGGTGTTCGGTGCCTTTCCGCCGCTCGGTGTTCGGTGCCTTTCCCCCGCTCGGTGTTCGGTGCCTATCCTCCGCTCGGTATTCGGTGTCTTTCCCTTCACTCGGACTTTGGTGCCTTTACCCTGCTCGGTGTTCGGTGCCGTTCCCCCGCATTGTGTTTGGTGCCTTACCCATGCTCGCCTTTCGGTGCCTTTGCCCCACTCACTGTTCGGTGCCTTTCCCCCGCTCAGTGTTCGGTGCCTTTTCCCCGCACAGTGTTCTGTGCCTTTCTCCGGCTCAGTGCGTTTGCCCCGCTCGGTTTCCGGTGCCTTTCCCCCGTTCGGTGTTCAGTGCCTTTCCCCCGCTCGGTGTTCGGTGCCTTTCCCCCGCTCGGTGTTCAGTGCCTTTTCCCCGCTCGGTGCTCGGTGTCTTTCCCTTCACTCGGACTTTGGTGCCTTTCCCCAGCTCGGTGTTCGGTGCCTTTCCCCAGCTCGGTGTTCGGTGCATTTCCCAGCACGGTGTTCGGTGTCTTTCCCCGGCTTGGTGTTCGGTGCCTTTCCCCCGATTGGTGTTCGATGTCTTTCCCCCGCATGGTGATCAGTGTCCTTTCCCCGCTTGGTGTTCGGGGCCGTTCCCATGCTCGCCGTTCGGTGTCTTTGCCGCGCTCAGTGTTTGGTGACTTTCTCCGCTCGGTGTTTCTTGTCCATGCCCCGCTCACCGTTCAGTCTTTCCCTCGATTGGTGTTCGATATCTTTCCGCTGCTCAATGTTCGGTGCCTATCCTCTGCTCGCTGTTCAGTGCCGTTCCCCCACTCGGTGTTCGGTGCCTTTCCTCCGCTCAATGTTTGTTGTCTTTGCTCCCCTCACTGTTCAGTGCCATTCCCCCGCTCAGTGTTTGGTGCCTATCCTCCGCTCACTGCTTGGGGACTTTCCCTTCACTTGGACTTTGGTGCCTTTACCTCGCTCGGTGTTCGGTGCCGTTCCCCCGCTCGGTGTTTGGTGCCTTTCCGCCGCTCAGTGTTCTGTGCCTATCCCCCGCTCGGTGCTCCGTGTCTTTCCCTTCACTCGGACTTTGGTACCTTTACCCCGCTCGGTGTTCGGTGCCTTTGCCGCGCTCAGTGTTTGGTGACTTTCCCCGCTCGGTGTTTGTTGTCTTTGCTCCCCTCACCGTTCGGTGTCTTTACCCGGCGCGGTGTTCAGTGTCTTTCCCCCGCTCGGTGTTCGGTGCATTTCCCCGCTCCATGTTCGGTGCCTTTCCCCCGCTCGGTGTTCGGTGCCTATCCTCCGCTCGGTGCTCGGTGTCTTCCCCTTCACTCGGACTTTGGTGCCTTTTCCCCGCTCGGTGTTTGGTGCCTTTCCCCCGATTGGTGTTCAGTGCCTTTCCCCCGCTCGGTGTTCGGTTCCTTTCCTCCGTTCGGTGTTCGGTGCATTTCCCCAGCTCGGTGTTCGGTGCCTTTCCCCAGCTCGGTGTTCGATACTGTTCCCCCGGTCGGTGTTTTGAGCCTTTCCCCGGCTTGGTGTTCGGTGCCTTTCCCCCGATTGGTGTTCGATGTCTTTCCCCCGCATGGTGATCAGTCTCCTTTCCCCGCTTGGTGTTCGGGACCGTTCCCATGCTCGCCGTTCGGTGTCTTTGCCGCGCTCAGTGTTTGGTGACTTTCCCCGCTCAGTGTTTGTTGTCTTTGCTCCCCTCACCGTTCGGTGTCTTTACCCCGCTCGGTGTTCAGTATCTTTCCCTTCACTCGGACTTTGGTGCCTTTACCCCGCTCGGTGTTCGGTGCCGTTCCCCCGCTCGGTGTTTGGTGCCTTTCCCATGCTCGCCTTTCGGTGCCTTTGCCGCGCTCGGTGTTTGTTGTCTTTGCTCCCCTCACCGTTCGGTGTCTTTACCCCGCTCGGTGTTCAGTGCCTTTCCCCCGCTCGGTGTTCGGAGCCTTTCCCCCGCTCAGTGTTCGGAGCCTTTCCCCCGCTCAGTGTGCGGAGCCTTTCCCCCGCTCGGTGTTCGGTGCCTTTCCCCCGCTCAGTGTTCTGTGCCTTTCTCCGGCTCAGTGCGTTTGCCCCGCTCGGTGTTCAGTCACTTTCCCCAGCTCGGTGTTCGGTGCCATTCCCCCTCTCGGTGGTCGGTGCCTTTCCCCGCTTGGTGTTCGGTGCCATTCCCCTGCTCAGTGGTTGGTGCCTTTTCCCCGCTCGGTGTTCAGTGCCTTTTCCCTGCTCAGTGTTCGATGCCTTTTCCCCGCTCGGTGCTCGGTGTCTTTCCCTTCACTCGGACTTTGGTGCCTTTACCCCGTTCGGTGTTCGGTGCCTTTACCCCGTTCGGTGTTCAGTGCCTTTCCCCGATCGGTGTTCAGTGTCTTTCCCCCGCTCGTTGTTCGGTGCCTTTCCCCAGCTCGGTGTTCGGTGCTTTTCCCCGCTCGGTGTTCGGTGTCTTTCCCCCACTTGGTGTTAAGTGCCTTTCCCCCGCTCGGTGTTCGGTGTCATTCCCCCACTTGGTGTTCAGTGCCTTTCCCCCGCTCGGTGGTTGGTGCCTTTCCCCCGCTTGGTGTTCAGTGCCTTTCCCCCGATTGGTGTTCGGTGTCTTTCCCCCGCTCGGTGTTCGGTGCCTTTCCCC